>NC_084810.1:13258389-13560264 GCF_963583255.1 Pyrus communis | reverse complement strand
ATACTTGAAAGACAATATATATATATATATATATATATATATATATATATATTTTTTAAATATTTCGAAATAATATATAATATATGCGACAATGTGGTATGCATATACTAATTTAGTATTATGTTTACGATTTTTTAGGGGTCAAATTATGTTTTTCATTTTCATTATTTATTGATTTTAAATATATTTTCTGTAAGGGGTCGGGTCTGGTCTGGTCATATTACCCATTTACTAAAACAGGTGTTACACGACACAACCTGTTAAGATATCAGGTATATCACGAAAATGACACAAACACGGAAAACATGACAAGAATGCCAGGACTAATATACTTGGTGTTGTCTCCTTTGATGTATCCCTTCTTGATATGTTCGATATATGTTGCAGTATCTTCATAAAAATTGTTGTAGGAATGTCACCAACAGAAAAAAGTCCATAGGTGTTTCGAATGTGCTCGACGATAGCTTTCAGCCAGAAGCATCCCTGAGTGGTTTCATGTAGAGAGAGAATTTTAGTACGGTTCGAAGAAGTCACAACTGAGGTATGTTTGGTTAACCTCCAAGATATTGCAGTGTCTCCAACGGTAAAGATGTAACCCATTTAAGAATGTGCCTTATGTGGGCAAGACAAGTACCTATCGCCAGCATAAACAACAAGGTGAGAATCAACCCAAGGTAATGGACAATCCAGTGTTTGCGTAGAGGTGCATTGCTATATCTTGCTAAAAGATTAACAGCGAAGAATATGTTTGGTCTAGTGCATTGAGTTAAGTACAATACAGTGCCAATTGCATTGAGGAAATGAACTTTAGGCTCCAAAACCTATTCCTTATCGTCTTTAGGATGGAAATTATCTCATTACGTTCGGACGACCATAGGAGTGCTCAAAGGCTTTGTTGTATCCTCCTAAAAATGACGCAACACCGTCTGGTCTAGTTTGATTGATGGACAAGAATACCATCCGAGCAATGCTTGATCTTCAAGCTAAGACAATATTGAGTTTTTCCAGGATCTTTCATCTTAAATTCTGACTTCATGTGCGCGAGTGTTCTCTAAATCTCTTCAGAAGTCCCAATGAGATTCATGTCATCGACATGAACTGCAATGATAGCAAATATGGAATGTGACTTCTTAATGAAAACGCATGGGCATAATTTGTTATTCCTATACCCATGACTAGTCAAATACTCACTCAGACAGTCATAACACATCTGCTTGGATTGTTTTAACTCGTATAGTGAATGCCTCAATCTAATCGAGAAGGTGTTTTGTGGCCTATAACTATTTAACCCAGTTAATTTAAGTCCTTTAGGAACTTTCATGTAATTTTATGTCAAGATCTCCATAGAGATATGTTGTTACCATGTCCATGAGCTGCTAAGTATTTCAGAAACTACCAAATTGATAAGGAAACGGAACGTTATTACATCCATTGTGGGGGAATACACCTCCTCGTAATCAATCCCAGGGCATTGAGAGATGCCTTATGTCACTAGGCGTGCCTTGCATCACACTATTTCATTATTCTCAATTCGCTTCCTTACAAAAATCTACATGTTGCCAAAAGACTTCACATGTGGTGGTATAGTAGTTACGGGCTTAAACACCTTGCGTTTCGCAAGTGAATCGAGTTTGACCTGGATTGCTTGTTTCTAGTTTGGGCAATCTGTTCAATTTCAACATTCATCAATGAAATGTGATTCAATGCCATCACTCAGCATGATATCAGTAGCTATTGCATATGCGAATGCATCGCTGACTATTATCTCATTCCTAATCCAAACCTCATCCAAGCTAGCATAGTAGACTGAAATTTAACAATTCTCAGGAGAACGATTCATTTCTTCAAGGGCGCTTGCATAATCTAGAATAATCTCATGTGTTGAAAAAGATAAGTAGGTGATGGTTGGATTCACACTAGTACCACTAGTTTGTATTGTGGGTTTCTTTTTCTGAGGATGTTAATCATTTGATCCAATTGGTTTGCCACACTTCTAGGAGGGAGAAGATGATTGGCTAGCCGATAGTATACTGGGATCGACCATTAGGTGTGGGAAACCGCCCCCAAGTGGTTGCTTAGACACGTTAGTGGCATCCCGTCCTTCATGGACAGTGGTTCGACATACGTCAGATATAGCTATCTTTACAAGCACGTTTGAAGTTGGTATATTTGTGCTCGTCACCTTCACTAGATCGGTAAAAGTATTTGGCATGGTTTGAGCAATATTCTGAAGATCTAGAATTCGTCGCACTTCAGTTTCAAAATGTGAGGTGTGGTGATCCAAATGAGATGTAGTGGGAGTCATCCATGATAATTTACGTTATTCTTCAAGAACGATGATGTTCTTATCTCCCCCTAATGACAGGAAGACTGTCTCATAAAAGTAATGTATTAAAAGGCGAAGGTGTGGGCAAAGCATTCGATGGATAGCCTTGCCTAAGCATGACACATGAGGCGGCTAAATTTTTTTAATCTATATATGTTTTTATATATTATACATATAATCGTATTAAAAATAATACTTTGTAAAACAAACATCCATTATCAATTTGTCATTCAAATCCATTGTTATTTGAAAGATACTATCATCTAAATTCATCATTCAAAGGTAATATCATCCAAATTCATCATTCAAAAAAGTAATACAAACAAAGAAAACATTCATCCAAATCCTCGTCATCTAAATCAAAGACAACATCATCCTCTTCATTGCCAAGTCTAGATGAACTTGTAGGGTATGTCATCAATTCATCAAATGAATCTTCCGAATCATACTCCAAATTTCTTTGCCTTGAGATTTCTTCATTAACCCATTTTCTTTTGTATGTAATTGGACCTCAAGGTTGAGTAGGCCCGTGAGGAAGAGTAGGCTCATGATGAGGAGAGGAGGAGAAGTAGGCTAACGACGAGGATGAGGAGAAGGAGGAGGAGTAGGCTGACGAGGAGGAGGAGAAGATTCTCTAGGCTCTCGAATGTATGGGTCACCTTCATAAACCGGGAGTGGCATATTACTTACGACCTCAACATTGTACAATGACTCATCCCCGAGCCATGTAGGATCTTCGGGAAGAAAAGGATCTTTTGTCTCTGTTGTCCATTCATCATCGGAGGCAATTTCTTTCACAACAGTGGGATCACACTTCTTCCTCTTTTTAAGACTTGTCCCATGCAAAGCCAAATTGTACTTCACATAGGCTAAAGCATTAAGCCTTTTGTGTTCAAGCTTATTCCTCATTTTTGTATGAATCTACACATAAATCAAATAAATGTAAAAATTAATTCTATTGCTCAAGTTTAATCATCTTAAGCAAAAATGACACATAAAATACAAATAATATATTTACTTACAATATGAAATGTGCTCCAATTCCTCTCACATCCCGACGTACTACGAGTAAGGCTAAGAACTTGGATAGCAAACTTCGTTAACTCGGGTGCTTTTGTCCCAAAGCGCTCCCACCAAGCCGCTAAAAAAAAATATTAGTTAGGTAAGTAATTTAAGGGTTAATGATAAAAATATATTAACAATTGACTAATTAAATCTTACTTGGTGTTCGTCTTTTCCTAGTTTGCATAGCCATAGGATCTGCAAATTCACCAACTTTGTTATCATATAAATCCAATTGGATATCCGCATCTTCACGTTCTTTCCTATTCCCAAGCATCCTATCCATGCAAGCTAACAACCCACTTTGCACTTTGCCACTATTTGAGAAATTATCCTCGTACCGAAATTGTGGATTCAAGTAGTAGCCTGCCACATGTAGTGGTTGACAAAGTTAATCATCCCATCTACTATCTATCTTTCTCCTAATAGGCATAAATTTTTTCTCCGCATTGTTTAGAATGTTTGCAATTTTCTCTATTGCAGCATCCATCAACTCATATATAAAACCCATAGGGGTCTCTCCTCTGAGTCAACCTCTCTCAAGACATAAACATGAGGAAGAACACCCTTAATGCAAAAGAAAACTCTACCCCAAAACTCGCGATCATGTAGCACGTGATGCTTAGCCAACTTTGCTTCACGGGATTTTGCATATGTACTTTCTGACCATTCTTCAAAGGAAAACAAAGCAACAAGATTTTCCTTTTACTTTTATAAGCTTTGAAGTGTAAGGAAGGAAGTGGCAAACCTAGTTAGCATCAGATGAAGAATTTCCAAATTGTTGGTGTACTTTCTCATCAAAGCTAATACCCATTGATTCCCATATAGATACTTTGAAATACACCTAGCATATTTGCGTGTGTCATCAAACCATGTCATCTTTGAAGTACCTCTAGCATCAAATCAAAGCAATGAGCCAAACATGGAGTCCACCACACCTTCTCTTTCCTCTCCAAAAGTTTTTCCCCCGTATTCATGTAGTTCGAAGCATTGTCGGACATAACATGAACCACATTCTCCTTACTAGTTTCTTGAATAACATCATCCAAATAGTCGTACAACAAATCTTCATTTTCAATGGAGGCCGATGCATCAACCAATTTCAAAAAGCAAGTACCTTGTGGCGTATTGACAAGAAAGTTTATTAGACACATACTTTTGCCGTCCGACCATCTAGACATAATATTGCAACCATATCTCTTCCAAGCCTTTACATGTTCTTTCATCATGTTTTGTACATACTCATCTTCTTCTTTAAGCATCCAAATTGTCGGTTTAGGGGATGCATGTGTGTAACTTTGAGGATACGGTGCATTATAGCTCATCCAAGGTGTCCAAAATGATCATGCCAAAGCAAAGTTTCAAGTGCAATACCTGAGGCAGGGCCGGCTACATAGTGGCTCTCTATGGAATGGAGCGGATGGTTGTAGTGTAAAATCCTGTGACGCTCCATCTTCTCTAGAATACGCTTATGTTCATATTCATAGGAAGTGATGCAAAGAAACTCAATTCCATTTTCTTCAAAGGTTTCAGTGTAATAAATATTATCTCGAATGTCTTTAAAGTTGAACGGTGTTTTTCCGGAACATGGAGAATAAAGAGCCTCTCTAATGGTCACTGTAGTACTATTGGAAAACATTATACGGGCAGTGTCATATCCCTCAATCAGGTTAGAAGGGCCTGAAAGGGTTGTCAAAGGTGATATTTTAGGTAGTAAAATAGATGCGTTCACAAAAAATAGTGTGCATGGTTGCACTATTTGCCAAACAATTAACTTCCTCAATAGTCATACCTAGATATAAATTAATTGAATTGGTCGCAAGTATTAGAAAATTTGAAAATTTTCATTCATTCAATTAATTATTTGAGAAAAAAATCCATAAATTCAATATCCAAAAATTAAAACAAACACTAAACCAATAGTCGAAATAAAGCAAGTTATTTCAAACTTAAACCAATAAATTAAAAGGGGGTTCGACCAACATGGTGAATTCGGCCCAAATGGTGTATTTAAACCAATGTCTAAGAATCTATTTTTCAAGCGGAGCTGATGCTTCCTGAAAGTAAGAAACCACTATCTTCATATCTTCAAGTTCCACCACTAGAGCAAAATTTGTTTTAAACTTTTGACGACGTAAATGATACTTAGCTAGGACCGTAGCGGGAGATCGACATACATCGTTCTTCGAACCACATCTATAACACATATATGTATCCATGGTGTTATGTGTTTTGCCTTTATTCTGAAGTTTTAGATTTTGGGAGCAAGGTTGTGGTGCTTTTGGGCCCTGTTTCCTCCTTAAATTGGCCTTCACTTTATCGACCTTGATCTTTTGACTTCTGCCATGCCTACATGCCTGGAATGGCGATTCAGGCACATCGGTCGAGTCATTAGGTCTAGCATGGTGATTTTCCATCACAACTGGCTCTGTTTTTCAATAAAAAGTAAGATAGAGATCAAATATGAAAATTTGGTAAACATATTTGCCCTATATTATTAATGCATGACAATATTAGTGGCATGGAAGGTAATAGGTCTTCTCCAAGAGATCATGTTCGGTCAAGTCCTCATTACAGAGCTTCAATAGTGATTTGATTCGACAAACTTTATAATTGTATTCATTCACAGACTTAAAATCTTGGAAGCGTAATGTTACTAGTCGTGTCTTACTTAAGTCAAAAATATATCTCCTTGGTGATCAACATGATCTGCCAAAGCGATTCATAAAGCTCGTGGATCCTCTATAGCAAGGTACTCGATCTACAGTGCATCATGCATATCCTTCATATGAAGATCATGTACAACAAATGCAACAGATAAATGCATCCAGGCCTTCAGATCTAGCCTTCATGATCTACTGTAATAATTATAAATTGATAATTTTAGTTGCTGGATTGCGGGCCAGCAAGGAAGAAACGGGCGAAGAATAAGCCCAATTGCCTAAAAGAAATCAGGCGCTCAAATCGTTGGTGGTCCAAATTGGTCCAAATTGGATTTCAATGTAGAACTTACACAATCGCGTATTAAATAATATTCAAAACACATACGAACAATTTTGTATATGCCTAAAAGAGGGCCATAAATTCCATATCACAGGACATTGCCATTTTATCTCAAATTTTCACACAGATAGATGGACCAAGATCATATGGGCTCATCACCATGAGATCCATTATCCCTCTGTCTTTTGTTTTGGTTCTCAAGCAAGCCTACAAGTTTAAAGCCCACTGCACAATCCCCCAATGCGTGCATTGACAAAATCGTGAAGGGATAAAAAAAGAGCGACTTGTACTGCCTTATAGCCTCATGTATTAAGCTTCCCGTTCAGAAATTTCTGAGCCATCTCTTTTCCTCCTCAAAACATAACTAAACACTGAACGATGTTTGACTAGATAGAAAATACTTTAAATTTTAGTTGGCAGAAAAATGGCATCAGCTCTGGCCTCCCCTTGTCTTCCTTCGGCTTCTTTCTTCAACAACAGTGGAAGTTCAAGATTTTGCTGCTGTCCATCATCGGTTCAAGCATCCAAGTCCATATCTTACTCGAAACGTTTCGGAGTCAGAGCCCTCAAGGAGAAAACCGAGGATACAAAAGCCCCATCTGCAGATTCAGCCGACGAAGTTACTAAAAAGTACGGCCTCGAAGCCGGTCTGTGGAAGGTATTCATCTCCTACCAATTTATTTTCTGTCATACTTATTGATAGACTTCAAGTTTCCTTGTCTATTGTTATGTAATCGAATTTAAGGAAAGTAAGTTTCGAATGATGAGTTTATAGAGTCTGATTCTGCTCACCCACCTGACCCATGTGTTTTCTGAGGGGAGGTGGGGCTACACAAGGGTTACGGCAGTGGCAGAGCCAGAATTTTTCGTGAGAGAGGCCCTTTCATGTGCATTGAGAAACAATTTCAAACGCATAACATGAGCAATTGAAATAATCATCACAAAACTGAAACACTCGTTAAATTTAATGGAGAGAATTAAAAGAAGCGTATAATACAACTAAGTGCGAGGTCGAGAGCAGGGTAACCTAAAAAAATTGAAATCATAAAAAGAAAATACAAAGAAATCTGGTTTGAATCCTTTGACAGAAAAAAAAAAAGAAAAAAAAGGGGAATAATGGTTGATTAAGTTGCTTTAGAAATAACAATAAAGTTGATTTTAAAACCCATCCCTGAGTTTTACTAAACCACAAAGACAAAACAAACAAAAATAGTAGAAAAATATAAAATACGACGTCGTTCGACTCAACTTCTTCACGAGGAAAGTTTATCTTCTTCTCATATCTCACGGTTCTATAATTGCAGGCTTGATGATGCTAAAAATTTATTACACAGTGGTCATAATGGGCCCGGAACCACTTTGGTCCCTCAGTGGCTCTGCCCATAGTTAGGGGATGAGGTTAAGCTTAATGGCTAGTTCGGCTTTATATATATTAGGTTGAAAAATAAGTAAAATAATATTTCGTCAATTCAATCTTGAGCTAGTTTGAGTAGTGGTGAAGTTTTGGATTGAACCATAATGTCATGGGAAAATGCAGATATTCAGCTCAAAAGAGGAAGGAAAGGAAGGAGAAGAGAAGTCAAAGGGAGGTGAAGCCAAGAAGCTGCTAGCAAAATATGGAGGGGCATACTTAGCCACATCCATTATTCTCTCTTTAATCTCGTTTTCCTTATGTTATGCACTCATCAGCGCCGGCGTCGATGTCCAGGCTTTGCTGCAAAAGGTACAACCGATCATCGTATCAACTCAACGCAAACTTGACTCGTTTTATATGTCACGTAATATATGTCCAAGAGCGTCCCTTCATTCTCTGTGTGTTTTTTTTTTTAGGTGGGAATTTCTGGCAGTGAGACCGGAGAGAGGGTTGGGACGTTTGCTTTGGCATACGCTGCGCACAAGGCCGCGTCCCCAATTAGGTTTCCTCCGACAGTAGCTCTCACTCCCATTGTCGCCCGATGGATCGGAAAGAAAGTTGAGAAGGAGGATTAGCTCCTGTGTTTACATACTGTATAAACCGGATTTTCGCCCTTAAATCCCTCGTTTGTAAAATCAACTGTACAAGTTCTTTAGTTTTCGTTTTTGTTTAGAAAAGGGCACGAATCAGACTCCTGGGCATGCTCATTCATTCGAATCAAATGTTTTGATGACTTGGATGATAATCATATAAAACAACTGCCTGGATTTTGGTGATCATCAACATCGCTTGAACAAGCTGCACTTGAGTAATTCAAAGCTTAAATTTACAGAGAGTAGGGGACTATACCCTTGAGTTGAAACCGAACTGTCATGAAGCAATTCGGCATCAGTATGATTGAAAACAGAACGAGGCGATTACACTAACATATTCTCTATTCAACGATATTCAGACTTTCTTGACTTCTTCACTCTGGTTACTCCAACAAATGCCTGCCGATTCTAATAACATACAGGATGTACTAACAATTTTAACCTCTTATTTGCCACTACGTCACAGAGATTTGTATATTACATAAATATACAACAAAACAGCTACCTCCACCTACCTTTACGTTGTTCCTTGGTCCTTCGATGGATCTTCCTGGAACACTTGGGCAGCTTCCAGAACCTTCAACCCAACCTCCACGGTGAAACAAATACAGGAGATGGTTGGTCATCATAGGTTCCCAAAAAACAAGTCTGCATCAGCAATTAGATTCATTTAACGAATCACTTCCAGGCTTCAAGTCTTTGTAGGGTTGCTGGTAGTGGAAGGTACTTCAATTAAGCTGGACGGTGGAGTTTGGGGACGTGGTGAACTGGCATTAACCAACGGATAATCTTGATCAAGTGCACCCAAATCATTCCATACAACCCCAGCTGTAGTTGATTTCGTCAAGAAATTCAGTATTCACTTTTTTACCAGTCAAGTATAAACTCAAAGAAAACTAAGTGAAAAGAAATGTAACATCTTTCAGCATAAGGATACGTTCCGTTCTCCACATGTCTGTGATACTAATATCAGCATCTGATAAAAGCCAGTAATCTGCATCACTCTGTAAAGGTAACCGAAAAAGTTGACACCCTATAAGTCAAAGTTATTCTCTTGCCAGTACAGCAAAAGTCATCTAAACATGTTGCGCCGCTTCATTGTAAATGATATTTCTGGTTGCCATATTTTGTAAAATTTTATTGAGCTTAAGAAATTTTTGTAGCATATTGCATCTTTCAAATAGGCAGTGGTAAAATCAATTAAGAAGCCAAACTTACATCAACATCTGAGGGAACAATCTTCATAATCCCACTAGTAACGTCCTGGGCAGCAGTAGGATCGGCAGACATTCTATGATCATCTGGTACCTGCATTTCAACATCCTTCCCTCTATCCTCTGCAACCATTGTTGCAGCTGGGTTTTCGTTAGCCCATGAAGTTGAAGGGATGTTTGTAGGTACTTCGACACCATTAATCTCCTCAAACTTCTCCTCAAATTGACTACAATGAGAGAGCAAGAGAGATCACTAAAATTCATTGTCATTTTTAACGTTGCCAGCAGGAGAAAACATTCATTGGTGTTCATAAAGTAATGATAATGGACCATGAAGCAACAATACCTGACAAGGTAAACATCTATAGGACCCATTGTGCTTCTCAAAAGCATCCTGTATCGCCTTTGGGGATAGTCAACGGCCTATTACATGAAAGAAAAGTTTGATTGAATAATAATGATATGCAAGCGAGTAGAGAAATTTTATGTACCATTTTGTCCTGAACTCTACCTCATCAGGATCTGGGACTTCAAGAGTGGTGCCGTGTGGAGCTTTAATTGCTATTAAGGTTTCATTCTGACAGAAAAAATAAATTGTAGATTCAGTTTAACAGCACAAATGAGAACATTTTGTTAAAAAATACAGAATGTGGAACAATGTCAGTTGCATTGATAAGAATAGCAAACAACAAAATTTTACCTGCAAGGAAGGTAAGCCTTTAATATCTTCTTCAGTGACAAAAAGCCATCTACCAAAGGAAAAAGGCAAATTGAGATAAGTGTGTGCATGGATTGCATTAGACTGGACAGTTGAAACTAGCCACGGTTGACCTTCCATGAAAAGTAACTGAATATTGGTGAACATAAAAGGATAAGACTTTACTTCTTATTGCTTTCATTGTCGCTCAGGTCCCTCAACCTTTCTTGCATTTCTCTGGACAATTTAATAGCCTCAGTACAACCCAGAGTTCACCAACAACAGAATAACAATAACACTAAAAGTAATAAAAGCAATAGAAATAATAAAAATAATAATAATAATAGAAGAAAAAGCAACATCAGCTAAGTAACCTTATTTGCTGATCTAATCTGCGCTCCTCGGTAGATAGGCTTTCAACTTGTGCCTAAAACCAATTATAAAATACTGTGAATGAGGCCATATCTTTACTTCAGATATACGCAAGGATTATTTTTGCTACTACTTTCAATGAACAGTTGGAAGATTTGATGTATGACCCAACAACTCGAATCTTATCCACCAACACCATTACAGTAATTAACAAGCACACCAACCAAAAGCCTTCGAAAACTTTTTCCAGTCAAGAAAACAAATCTTGCCCTTTCATGCCAGTCATTAAATTAAAATACATTACACCAAATTGGAACTGGACAGACGTGGGCTGAAATCTAGCAAGCTCAACTAAACAAAATCCTAGCAAAACTGTTTCTAGTCACAAACACAAATCCTGCTTTGCCATATCAATCATTCATATTTGAATTCATTACACTGGACTTGGGAATCAAAAAAACATGCTGACAGAAATCTACAACAATAAAAGTCAAGAGCAGGATTCTCTGCTTCGTCAGCCAATTCTTCATACTCAAATGGATTACACTAAAATTTGGAACCGTAAAAAACGTGTGGACTGCATTGACGTGACTGATGTCAGGGTTGAGTAATGATATCATGCTGGAATGTAAAAAAGGAAAGCAATTTGCATAAAAAATCGAAACAGTCATTAAAAGGGCCGTTGAATTCAGATTTATATGGCCATTAACTTCCTTACAAAGTCAATGCAGCCATTTCAACAAACTAATACTTTTGTTTTAGATCTGGAATCAACCTTGATGGTGAGGTTGGAGATTGACACGTCCAAAAACAAGAGAAAAAAAACATGAACACAAATACAAACGCAAACAGCATGAGTACTACTAAGCAAACAAAGATAAAGTGTCAAAAGTTGACCCAAGACTGAGTCATCGAAGTATGAGCATGCCAATAAAGAAGTTCACTTCTTCCCGTACCTGTAAACTAGGATAATTTTCATCCGCATCTCCTGTCCTCGAGACATCAAGTCCCCTAAGCAACCAATCACTCAGTTTAAGTAACTTCTAATGCACAGTGGATAATTGAATTTTTACAGCTTAGTAAAAAGTCGAAAGAAAAAAGCTGTTTAATTTCAGGAAACAAGGCTAAGAGTCCCTTACTTCCACTGAATTCTATTTTTGAGCTTCTTTTCTATGAGACCTATTCCTTCAAGAACATTTGTTATATCATATATCCGCCTCTTTTGGACCTAAAGGAAAAGAACACTTGTCATTAACAGACTATATTTACACAGGATACATTACAACAGAAAGGCAAGTAGTCACCTCCAAAGTATCAGCAGCTTTATTGAGATCTAGAATACCATCTTCCGCATGTTTGATCAGATTGATAAACTTCTTTGTTAAGAGACCTGTATGGAGACAATAGGGAATTTCCTTATAATACCAAACGACTAATGAAAATTATAACTTAATTTTCTCATGAAGAACCTAATTAACTAACTGAAAATCAGTTAACAAAAACATAGTAAATTGTTCGTTACCTAGGGAACTGTCAAAACGACACGGACCAGCCGGAGTAACATTAGCACCAGAAGGAGAACCTGTCAATCATACAGATTAAATGCTAGTGACAGACTAAGCAACTCTAGTAAATTATTGTAGCATCGAGTAATTCATTCTTCACCAAACAACTAATCCATTGTTCTAAGTCAATTTAAATTTTCCTCAGAATAAGTGGCTTGGCAAAATTTATTATTAGTAACACTCACCCACATTGGAAGCTGGAGTCTGCGGTCCAGATTTGCTGCACTTTGTAAGCCTTGATGCTTTGTTTGCCTTTCCAACCTTGGTTGCCACTGGAGTCTGGAGGGGGATGTTAGCTACTTCAGTGTATCCAGGAGCAGTTGTCCTATCGGTAGACTCAGCTTCGCAATCTACTGCATCACTCTTCCTTTTTAGCTGCTAAGTCACCATTCAGTTTTTCCAAAACATAAAATTAGCACCAATGAACAAACAATATCACATAAATAATTACAACATGAAAACAATGCCACTATTCTACGAAGAGAATGATTATTACAAGCAAGCAATTACATTAGATGCTAACAAAACATTTAAAACAACTTAAGTTTCAAGGGGACAGCACCACAAATTATAAACTAAAGGAATCATAAAATCAAAGTTCTACAGATCCAGTCTAATCTCTAGAGCATTCTCTACATAACCACAGCAGAGAAATAAACACCATTGCCGTTAAGGGAAAACCAATTGTTATTCATTCTCTTATTTCCTAAATCATATCTTCGATAAATTACATTTTACAAATTTCCTCTATAGAAAACAACGGTATTCGAAAATTTGTAGTAAGAACCAAATTTTCTATACTGCATAAGTAATGCAGAACACACAAAATCCTAAGCAGTATAACCACTTGCATTGAAAGGCAACTCCCAGAAGGTAAGTCGGGCCAAGAAGGCTTCATGAAAAATAAATAATTACTAATTATGATATACACCCCATATCAAGGAACATGCAAACTTTATTTTTGGAATAACTTTTGTACGTGCTGTTCACACTCGGATGCACTAAACACAGAGGTTGATCATAAGTAAAAAAAATAAAAAGAATCATGAGACAAACAACCAGTGCAACAACAAGAATTTAACTGTATCGGTATCCTTAAGAAGCCTGCCCCAAGATATGTACAGGGCCCTTCATGAAGAATTAACTTAAAAGCCTCCGAGAGGAACAGATACCAAAAAGAAACAGAGAGAGAGAGAGAGAGTGAGTGTTCCCAAATGATCCTATCTTCTATTGTAGATAAAACCACACGTTCAGTTATGATTCCACAGGATCAAGGGTCCTGAATACTGATGGTTCTTACTGTTGCTATGACAGATAAAGACGGGGACATTAGTAACATACGGTAATTTAGAGGTTGATATGTAGTATTTCATTCAGTCATCCACTGCCATTTGCAACGTCGTTCAACATAGTTTGGAGAGATTGGTCTAACAAATACCAAATCCAAGAAAGCCAGTGAGACAAATAGATATATACATGTATGCAGCAGACATTACTTCAATTACCAATGCTATCATTTTTGTTCGTTGGTTTTAATGCATCAAGGAGAAACATACAACGCAAAAATGAAAAATACATTTGGAGGTCTTTCGAATTGCTTTTAGCAGTGTCAAAAGTACATTTTATAGTGTTTGGAATAAATGAGCAACCATGATTTATGGGGTCAGTGGAGCACTTTAGTGGTTCCTTGAGAAATGCTCGATAAGTGTTTTGTCAAGAACTTTTATTTACAGTAAATTGATGCGCTCGTCACGAAACACAAGTCAACTAGTTAAAGTAAAGGGGTTAATGCATAATAGGATCGCAATTGTAGATTGTAACATAATATCACCACCCTTGCCTAATCTTTATTTACACATAACTATAAAACAACCGAATGCGCCTTTTCATTTTCCAACAAAATCTGCCTTAGATATTCCCCAACCGCAATCATACTAACAGCATTTAGAATTCCACCTAAAATCCCAATTACTAACATGATAACCCAGTCAAAACAAACAATTTGAACAAATCCAAAGCATTAGAACTAGTTCCAATCATTAATTTCAGCAAACTAAAACCCCTAATTAGTAATCACACTCACTAATTAAGCCGATCTCCAACAAACTAGTCCAAAAATTCATAAATAAATAAAAAATAAATATATAAAAAGACAACAACTCACAGGGGGCTTGACGGTTATGCCGTAGGTTTCTTGATCAGTGGATTGGCGGGGGTCGGGAAGGAAGCCGTGATAGTCTGCAGCAGCTGAAAACGGCGGTTTCATGGAGGAGAAGGGGAGCTGCCGCTTCGGGGGCTGCTGCATGATCGGTTCTAGCGGTTGCACCGGCAGGTTCGGAGGCCGAGAGCCAGACATCCAGCGACCCGACCCGATTGTGGGTTTTGAGGGTTTTTTTTTGGGAGGCGGGAGTGGGTGAGAGAGAAAAGGCGGTATCGGGAGAATTGGGAGGGAATTGAGAGAAAACGGAAAGGGAATTGAAATTGTAGGGACAGTTGAGGAGGTGGTGGGGCGAGTGGTGGGTGAGATGGTGAGATCTGGCGGCGGAGGTGGTGGTGGTGGTTGTGGTGGGTGGGTTTGGGAAAAATTAAAAAGCGGGAGGGAGGAGAGAGGGCGAGAGCAGAAAACGAGGGAAAGGAAAGAAGGAGGGAATTTGGTTCGGATATAAGATATGGAGGGAAGCAATTACCTTTTTCCTAATTATTTATTTATTTATTTATTTACTGTTTACTTATTATCTTAGATAAATAGAATATTCAATCGTTATCATATTTACTGAATGATTAGATTTGACAGAAATGTTGGTACCTGTCTGACCGATTGAATTGGGACCACAATCTCCCTCCATTATATTTTCTAAATTTTTTTTAATCTATTTAGGTCTGATATTTGTGTCGTATTTTTTTTATTCATGTCATTTTCGTGTCATACCCGATATCTTATTTGTGTCGTATATTTTTTATTCATGTCATTTTCGTGTCATACCCGATATCTTAACGGGTCGTATCGTGTAACACCCGTTAAAGTAAACGAGTAATATGACCTGATTCAAAATCGACCTATTTATATTATCAACCATTATATCCCGACCCGTTACCCATTAAAGAAAATATATTTTTAATCAATAAATAATGAAAATGAAAAACATAATTTGACCAAAAAAAATATAATACTAAATTAGTATATGCATATTACATTGTCACATAACTATTACTCTAAAACATTAAAAAAAATGTGTCTTTCAAGTATTATATAATCCAAAATAAGAGCCTAATGAACATTATTATAAAAGTAGCCTCTCTGCATGCGCTCACGCGCATGCGAGAGGCCTTATTTTAATCACGGGCGCTACGCGCCCCTAAAAGATGGGGTTTGCTTTAGTTATGTTTCTTGTTGTTTAACATTGTTGTTTCGTAAGAAATTGTTTTATGAATTGTGCATGCAGAGAGTCTTTTACCTATCTTCTCTAACATTACCTTCGCAAGCATGGTCCTAACCCTTCGAGACTATGGATCTTGAAATGCATTGAAGTTTCAAATAATGAGAAGATATGTGACATTTACTAACATAGTACAACATAAACTTACACCTTAATCCATGTGATAAGGAGTAGTTTTTTACAATATAAAGTTATCAATATAATTGTTTATTTGAACCATCTCTCCATAATTGTTTCTTGTAGAAATTTGTGGATGATCCTGCAATTGAAAAACCCAAATGTTTAGTAAAAACAACCAAGAGAAAACGGAAGCTAAAAGGAATCACACTAAAAAAAAAAAATCAATTGAAATTAAGCAATCACTGTGCACTTGATCGACCCTAAAGTGATGTGCATTTAAGAAACCATTTTGAAATTAAGCAGACATTGTTGTAATAGGAAAAAACCTCAAATGTGCAGTATAATTGAAATTAACTCCAAACATTTGAAATAAACTGTTAGGTAAGGTAAATGGAGGGGATTAAAGAATGCCAAAACCACAATAACTTCATATTACATTAACATTCTTCTTTTTCCACTCTTTGAGAATCAGTTGGCTTAGATCAGTTAGTTTTTACCCCAATAGATATCTCCCAACCAGGTGTTAAAATAGAGACACGTCTGTTTGGAATCTTATTAATAGGTAGTTCCTTTTTCATTTTTTGTGGATATTCTTGTAAATATCCTGAGAATGAAAACAAATAATTTTTTAAATTACCATAGCACACGTATAGCACATTAAGATAATTAAAATTGAAACTCACAATCTGAGTAATTATAATCATGAAGAGAAATTGAACGAAAGGGGAATCAAACTGTAACAATTGTTGCACCACGCCTAAATTGTCCAGTCCTATGCATAAACAAAACAAAAATCCAAAAAAAGAAAAAAGAAAAAAAAAGGAAGGAAGCAAGCAAAGAAAAATAATTTGTTAAACAATTAGAGTCGGGCAACTTCTTAAATAAGGCAGCAAAGAGTGTCATTTAATATCTATACACAACATAATGGATCATGATCATGACATGTAGATGATCATGATGAGATGATATGATATGATACATGCTTGTATGTGTGTGCATATAAGAATGTAGGCGAGGGAAGGAGGAGAGTGGTGGAATAGCATTTGACTTAGTTTCAGAATAGAGAGAGAGAGATAGAAACAGAGACGAAGAAAGAGAAAAAGGCAAGAATGAACAAAATTCAATCGTGTTGGATACAAATTTGACGTTCGCAAGGACACTCTCTTTGTCCCCCTTATATTTGGTTGTCTACAACTCTTTAATCTCCCTCTGTAAACTGAAAATTAGTTCTAAGAAAGAGGAATCTGTACCAGTTTGAGATGATGCTGGACGACAAGAGAAATCTGACGGAAATTCGGAAGAAACTTTGAAAAAACACGCTGAGGAGATTGGTCTGTGTAGGAGAAGAAAGTGAATTCGTTTACCTTTTTTGTATGCGTTGCGAGGGGTGGAGTGACTGTTGCTCACTTTAAACATGCGGTATATGGCAGTTTCGTCTCTGCAATTTGCAACTGCTGTGAAGAGTTCCATCTCTGCAGTTTGCAATCGTTGCATCTGCTGTTGGGAGTTCGTGGCTTCGTGCCCATCTGGAGTATTATTTTTCTTCTATTTATTTATTTACTTCTTGTTTTCTGTATAGTGGAAAGATAGAATGTGATGATGTAGTTATAGGCTGATTAATTTAAGGGAAGACAATGAATTTAAAGTGCGTGTGTTTTCATCTAGTGGTTCATAATTGTCATTCTTGTGATGGGTGCATGTAGTGTTTACGGTAGATAATTCTGTTTTTGATATTTTGTTTTTTAACTTGTAAATAATTTATGAATTGTATCATATTTATGAATTTAACCCTATTTTTATGGGCAGTTATCCAGTTGCTTTAGGTATGACATGAGGGCTTTCTTGGCATTTCTGAATGTTTCACCAAACTGGCCTTCTCCCTTTATATATATAGATACCAAATGTTCAAGGATATGGAAAATGAAAGAAGTTGCATTTCAAGGTTGAGGAACCTTGCACGTTTGTATATGCCTTAACACTTTTTATATTTGTACATTAATGATTATGAATTTTATTTATTTTGAACTCCCTTAGAAATACTATTTATGAGGGTTTGTACAGTTTTAAAATTCTAACAACGATGTACCCATACTCATAAAGTAGAGGATGTGATCATGAGCCTTTGTATATTCTTTTCACATTTTTCGCACTTGTAAATTAATTATTATAATTTTTTTAATCTGGTTGGTATTTTAAAATTACTTAACACCTATTGTAAGCCTATTTAACTGAACTATATTTAAGACTAGAGAGGGAGAGATGCCAGCGGCAAGAGAGAGAGAAAAGAGAGATTGAATTGTGAGGTATATGTTGTATCACCCCATTATGCCTTTATTTATATTAGTAGGATAGGTTAAATCCATACCTTTTTAGGATTACAACTCTAATAAAATATTAACTACTAAAGGGGAATATTCCAAGATATCCCTAGATACACTAGGATTTACACAATCATATTCCTATTCTAAATATGATTGCAACACTCCCCCTTGAGTATGGAAATACTCAAGCAAAACATCACATCAGATCTTCAGCAGTTGAGGTAGAACAGTTAATGAAGTTGGCGGCACAACGGATGAATGTGAGTCTCAAATTTAAAGAAAGTATGCATTGGTAGTAAAACTCACAAAACCTCGCTATGGTAAAACCTAATGCAAGTGAAAACCCATAGACTAAGGAGAAAAGTGAGAAGTATGCATAATGTCTAAAACAAACATCAAATAGGACGAAAGTAGTGAACTCAATGGAGTATAATCATCCTAGGATGAGTGCCTCATCAAAACCTCGTTAGGTAGCAAAAACCCAGTGGGAAAAATGCTCCTAATTGTAGGAAAAATAGTACATTAAGATCAAGTGAGTATGCTTCAAAATACTCTCCCTGAGTTAGACATAACTTCCAAATTAGAGAACTACAAGCAATTCAACTCAAATAATTTACATATACCGATTCCTTGGACGAACTTCTGAAAAGTAAACTTGGGCAATGACTTGATAAAGAGATCGGCCAAATTGTCCTGGGAACGAATTTGCTTGACTTCAATGTTCTGATGTTCTTGTTGCTGGTGAGAATAAAAAATTCAGCACTATGTACTTGATGTTGTCTATCTTGATGTATCCCTTCTTTGACTGCTCGATACATGTTGCATTGTCTTAAAAAAATCGTCGTAGAAAGGTTAATGACGGTAGTAAGACCACTAGTGCTTCAAATATGTTCCATGACTGCTCTCAACCAAAAGCACTCACATGATGCTTCATGCAGGGAGAAAATCTTAGCATGGTTCGAAAAAGTCACAACTAACGTTTGCTTGGTAAACCTCCAAGATATAGCAGTGTCTCCAACGGTAAAGACATAGCCCGTTTGAGAACGTTCCCTATATGGGTCAGATAGATACCAGCATTTGCATAACCAACAAAGTAGGAATCAACCCGAGAACTGAGGGGTTCGGCGGCTCCTCTCAAGGATTCGTGGGTGTCGAACAAACCCAAATCCGTCGTACCTTTGAGGCAGCGAAAAATGTCTTTAACACCATACCAGTGTCTGTGTGTAGACGCATTACTGTATCTAGCCAAAAGATTAACAGGGAAGGAGATGTCAGGTCTAGTGCATTGAGCCAAGTACAATACAGCAACAATTGCATTTAGGTATGGAACTTCATGCTCCAAAATCTCTTCCTTATCCTCCCTTGGACGGAAGGGATCTCGGTTAGCATCTAAAGTCCGAACGACCATAAGAGGACTCGAAGGCTTCACTTTATCCTCATTAAAATGTTGCAACACCTTTTGGGTATAGTTCGATTGATGTACTAGGATTCCATCTAAACAATGCTCGATCTCCAGGTCAAGACAATATCGTGTTTTCCTAAGATCTTTCATCTCAAATTCCGACTTCAAATGAACGGCAATTTCCTCAAGCTCTGCGAAAGTTCCGATGAGGTTCACGTCGTCAACATAAACTGCAACAATCGCAAATTCGGAATGTGACTTTTTTATGAACACGCATAGGCATAATTCGTTATTCACATAACCCTAACTTGTCAAATATTCACTCAGATGGTTATACCACATCCACCCGGATTGTTTCACACCGAAGAATGATATCCTCAATCTAATAGAGAGAGTGTTCCATGGTCTAGAACTATTTGAACCAGTTAATGGAAGTCCTTTTTGGAACTTTCATGTAGATTTCCGTATCTAGATCCCCATAGAGATACGCAGCTACCCCGTCCATAAGCTGTATATTCAGTTTTTCGGAAACTACCAAACTGATAAGGTAGCGGAACACTATGACGTCCATTACAGTGGAATACGTCTCCTTGTAATTAATCTCAGGGCGTTGAGAAAAGTCTTGCACTACGAGGCATGCTTTGTATCACACTATTTCATTTTTCTCATTACGCTTCCTTATGAAAACCCACTTGTAGCCCATGAGCTTCACATGTGGTGGGGTAGGAGCTATAGGTCCAAACAATTTACGTTTTGCAAGCAAATCAAGTTCAACCTAGATTGCTTGTTTCTAGTTTGACCAATCTGTTCTACATCGACATTCATCAACGGAATATGGTTCAATGTCATCGCTAAGCATGATGTTAGTAGCTACTGTGTACGCAAATACATCGTCAACAATCATCTCATTCCGATTCCAAACCTCATCCAATACTGCGTAGTGCACCGAAATCTTGCGATTCTCGGAATGTCAGGTTGTCTCATCTAAGACATCACTGTAATCTATAATAACCTCATAAGTTGGAACATATGAGTGAGCGATGGTTGGATTTAGACTAGGGTCACTAGTTTGTGCTGTTTTCCTCTTCTAGGGTTGTGAAACCTTTGAACTAGTAAGTATATGTGATCTTGTCACCTTTGCTAGATAAGTAAAAACATCTGGCATGCTTTAAGCAATGCTATGAAGATCTATACTTTGTTGTACCTCAGTTTCAGATTGGGCAGTGCGGGGATCTAAATAAGACATAGTGGGAACATATCATGATAATTCGTGGTGTTATCCAGGAACATTAGCATGCTTATCTCCCCCTAACGACGAGAAGACTGTCTCATCAAAGTTACAATTTGAAAAACGTGTGGTAAAGAGATCTCCTGTCAAGGGCTCTAAATAGCGAATAATTGATGGTGAATCCTAACCAACATAGATTCCCATTTTTCTTTTATGACCCATTTTGGTACGTAGTGGCGGCATTATTGGCACATAAACTGTGCACCCAAACACACGTAAATGCGAGATGTCAGGCTCGTATCCAGTAACCAACTGCAATGGTGAATGAGATTAGGTAGCGGTAGGCCTCAAGCAGACCAGCATAGCTATATGCAATATTGCATAGCCCTAGGCAAATACCGGCAGTTTGGTTCGCATAACCAAAGTCTGAACTATCAATTGAAGGCACTTTATGAAAGCTTCTGTCAAGGCATTTTGGGTATGAACATGGGGTACATGATGTTAAACTTCAATCCCAACTAACATTCAATAGCTGTCAAAAGTCTGTGATGTAAACTCTTCAGCGTTATCTAGTCAAATCGACTTGATCGGATAATTAAGGTGGTGAACCATAAGCTTAATAATTTATGCTAGGAGTTTTACAAATGCAGCGTTGCTTGTGGACAATAACCAAACATATGACCAACGTATCGATGCATCAACCAACACCATAAAGTATCTAAATGGTTCGCATGTTGGTTGGATAGGTCCACAAATATCGGCTTAAATCCTCTGAAGAAACTTAAGAGGGTTGTGAATAATCTTTGTAATTGAAGGTTGAGTATTCAACTTCCCCAAAGAACAAGCTTTGCATGGCAGGAATCCAACGTAAGAAGGTAAATGATGCCCATGTGATGATTTGAGGATACAGAGCATCATGTCACGTCTGGGATGTCCCATATGATCATGCCAAAGTAGTAAAATGCTCTAGAACCTGGGCTCCAAGCTGGCCACATGGTGGGTTTCTATGCCATGAATGGTTGTTATGTACAACTCACTCAGGAGACATTCCAGCTTCTCTTGAATACGCTTCTAGACATACTCGTAAGAAGTGATGAATAAAGGCCTCTTTAGTGGTTTCAATATGATATTGATTATCTCGAATATCTCTAAAACTCAGCAACGTTCTTCCAGAACGTGGAGAATAGAGGCCTCATTAATGGTTAAGACAGTACCATTAGACAACATTATACGGGCCTTTCCGTGTCATTCTATCAAGTTGGATAAGCCTGAGAGGGTTGTCAGATGTGCTTTCTTTGTACGAAGTTAGTAAAATAGTGTCGCTCACACAATATGGTGTGCGTAGTAGCACTATCAGTCAGACAACTAACTTCCCCACCAGATATACCTAGAAATAAATTGATTGAATTAGTCACATGCATAGATACAATTCCATTCATTCAATTAATCAATTTGAGAAATAACATAAAATAATTATCCATAATTCAAACCAAACTAAAACCAAACAAATTATTCCAAATACTTCGAAAAATTGTCCAAATATTAAACCATAAACCTAAAAAATAGGGGGGTCCGGCCATTCCTAGTGGCCGAACCCACTAGGGGTAAAAACTCCCTAAGAACATGTCTAGGAGAATAAAACTTATTCGTTCATAGAAGTTAATGCCTCCTGAAAATCTGATATCTTCATGGATGTAGTAGCATCTTCAGGATGTTCCACATGGGCAAAGTTAAACTCATAACAGGAATGATACTTGGCAATGGCCTTGGGGGTGGCTCTACATACTCGTGACCAATAATCCTTTGATCCACAGCGGTAGCATATGTCTATTTCAATGGAAGCCGATTGAACTATAGCTTGTCCATTGTTCTTGAAGTTTGGGGCCTTAGGTTCAAGGGGTTAGTGTTTCTAGGTCAAATTTCGTCCTTTGGGTGGGCCTTAGCTCTATTGACCTTGTGGTTGGGCTTGTAGCCCATTACCATGGCCAAGACGATGTTTTCATCATTTATGGCTGCTAGAATTGGTCGCATGCGCTTCAGGTGCGGCGTTTGAGCCAATAGGTCAAGCTTGATGATTTTACATCAAAAGCTGGTTCTGCTTTTTAGCAAGAAGTAAAATAGAGATCAAATCTGAAAATTTGGTGAACTTTTGTGCCCTGTATTGTTGCTGCAGGATAATATTGGTGGATGGAAGGTTGAATAGGTCTTCACTAGGAGATCTGCATCTGTTAAGTCCATTTTACAGAACTTAAACAGCGATCGGATTCTACAAACTTCAGAGTTGTATTCATTCACGGACTTAAAGTGTTGGAAGCGTAGATGTTACCAGCCGTGTCTTGGTTCAGGCAAGTAAATGTCTTTATGGTGATCGAAACGGTCGGCCAAAGCAAGCCAGAAAGTGTGTGGATCCTCCTCAGCGAGGTACTCAATCTACAGTGCATTATGGATATGTCTCTGAATGAAGATCATTGCAGTAGCTTTCCGAGCTTCATCAACGGGGTTGGCGTCGGTAGGTGCCTCAATGGTGGCTCTAATACCTTTTGCAGTAAGATGAAGCTTCACGTCTTGAACCCACTTTAGGTAGCTTCTTCCAGATACTTCCAGATCGGTGAAATCGAGCTTGTTCAAGTTCGCCATGTCACTAAAACGGAGGGTACAACAAAACGCAGTTAGTTATATGGTAATCCATAGACATATATCGTAGAACATTTGGGTTCTATAGACATTTATTCATTTAATTTAAGCATGAAAGCTACAAGTTTCATGTGGTAAGTTTAGAATGAAAACTTTGGGTTTCAAGGGCACTAAATATGAAACTATAGGTTCAATTTAGTTTTATGAACGATTAGTTCATAAAGGAAAGACTTTTGCAAGAACACAGAATGCAATATGCTAATTTAAATGCAGCGGATTTGAGTTGCTTCAGGAACTCAAGTGTGAGAACTTTGGGACTAAGAAAGGATGTCAACGGTTCAAAGTAGAAGAATAAATTATTGAATCATTAATGTCCAAAAGTGATCTTTAGGTCAATAATTTTGGACTACTTATCAGATTAATGAACTGCAGGTCATTTTGAATTAATTCAATAGATCGGGACCAAATGGGGTCAATCGTGGAAGCAAAATAATGACAAATGGGTCGACCTAGGTGGTGCCTAGTCGCTGGGCGGTGGCCGGTTGTGGGGATTAACTCAAAATCGGGACAGGGATTGGGCGGCCCTTGGGCAGCCTAGGCGGGCGACTGAGTGCCCTAGGCGGTCCAGAAATTTTAGTTTTGTTCTGTTTTCAAGAATGCAGATCAGCTGCATTCTTACCCTTCTGGGCTTCTAGTTCACGGTTTGGTGAAGATAGAAGGATGAAGAATATGAGAAATAACTTTCTCTCTCTTCCTTTCACACCACATACACTCTGCATACTTTTCTTATTTATTTTTTTTCTTAGTTTCCCTTCAATAAAGTTTTGACAATAAGCATCAAGTTGCTTGCTTTTTGTAAAAAAACCATAGGCTGTCAGTCCCTAACATATTGATTTTTCTTGTAAAAAATGATGGGGTGTCAGTCCCTACATCCACATATTTCACACCTTTATTTCTCTTTAAATTAAACATAAATTAATATGATCTCTAAAAAGTATTTTATAAATTACTATGAACTACCCATACTCACATTAGAATTTTTTAGTTTATTACGAACCACCCAACCCACTACGTGGGATTTTTACCTTTATTTTTAAAAACTTAGATATAATCATTCAAAATGTCTTAAGTTATATAGTGTATATGCTTAGTGTGCTTTTAAATTTTGGACTTGTTGGATATTTTTTTTTGCATTTTATCCATGAATTTTATACAAGTATAATTGTTTGTAAGTGTCAATATACACTTATTTACAAGATATACAAGAAATTTACCAAAATCCGCCTAGGCCACCTAGGCGCTCGCCTAGACCCCACTTAGCCGCTTAGGAGTTAGGTGCTAGCCCGCCACCAGACTAACGCCTTAGAACCTTGCATATTAGCTTTGGTTGGTGATAAACCAAGCAATAATTAAATTATAGTTAATTAGCGTAAACCAAAGTACCCCAAAAAAAAAATATTTGGGGATGCCAAAAAATTGGCATTGGGTTGAAAAAAAAGCATGGCCCAGCCAAAAGTGGGTTGGAACGACACGGGAATAAGCCTTGCAGTTCGGCTGCAGGTCATTGGGTCATGGGAGGGCTACAGGCCTCTGAGCTGTGTCGTCTGGTGAGCCCAATAGTAAAAGCAACTGGCTTGGGCAAAAACGAGGCACGGGAGTAGGCCCAGCCGAAGGTTGGCTTGCAGGTTAGCGCTCGCAAAGCCTAGCCAAAATTGGGGTCAAGTTTTGGGTCGGGGCAATGCAAGCCCAGCAGCACAAGCTGCAGGTGAGTGGGTCGATGCTAGAGCAAAGCCCAGCAAGCAACAGGCTGTTAAGGGCAGGCCTAAGCATGGGTAAGAGAGGCCCAACAACTCTGGGCTATTGGAGATAAGCTAGGGAAGAGCAGGACAAGGCTAAGAAAACTTCAAGCCTTTTTTATTTGGGTTGGGGGCTTCAGGCTCGTGATTACCCTATCAGGCCTAGGGCATGGGTTGTTTGGCGTGAGCAGCAAATCCTAAAGGGTTGCTGCTGTGTGGTCCAAGGTGTCATACGACGTCGTTCCCATGTTTGCTCCACGCGACTAGGCTGCAAGCCAACTGTGGTGGTCGACAATGGTGCATATGACATTGCAGCAGCGAGCCACATTAAAATTTCCAAATTTTGTTTTTTGTTTGTTTGTTTTCGACATCTTTAAGGTTTTGAAAAACCCTAAATTGCTTTGAATTTATTTATATTCTTTGACTCACAAATTCCACATAGCAAAATAATTGCATAATGCATGAAACATATATATATATATATATATATATATTGACAAATCTATGTGTCGATGCAAATTTCGACCGTTTTTAGTCTTGACGAAAATGCACCTGCAAAACAATCAACACCTTTGATCAAAGAACTAAGCCTCACGCGCCCACGAGGTTGGGGGGGGGGGTTAGGCCAATGGATCTCTGATGCCTAAGTCAGTTTCTCTGAGAGAGTAAAGTGTTTAGGGCATTTTAGGGGTAGCAAAAGCTTCTGAAATTTGGTAGAATGTGGGGTATATATTGGGGAGAGGGCCGGCTATAGTGTTAGGGTTTTACCCTACACATGGCGACATCGTATTGGCCAAGGTTTTTTGAGAAATATTCTCAAGATATTAAATAGGAAATAATATCTTAAGATAATGGAGTAATTATCCCTAATTGATTTAAATTGGGATTACTTACTTGAATGGAGTCAATCTTCAATTAGGAATGTACTAAAGATAGGATTTAGGTAATTAATCCTTATCTTTAATGCTTTGACTTTTCCTTGCCAAAGGTAGGTGAGCTATGGGCAATCATATTCAACTGCTGGGACCTTTAGGGGTGTGAGCTGCGCGTGGGAGTATCTGAGGAACCTACCCATTTATTGAGCGCAATTTTGTCTTTCTTGACCAAAAGTCCACGTGTCGCCTATAAAATTTTTTGGATTATTTTAGGCTCCACAAATGCCCTCATACCTGCTTGGCTGCAAGTAGGAAAAAGGCAGTAGGTGTAAAAATCCCAAGTTGCATGGGCTTGTAGAGTTGTTTCCCAATTTGAACTTGATCTCTTTCCTTGATTTGAAGATAAACTTCCTCTAGGAAAAGGAAACCGATTGTCCCTACCTATTTAATTTTGCCTTAAGCAAGGGATTAAATAAATTTGGAGAACAATCATCATTTTAACAAGGAAGAGATAAGCTAAAGGAAAAATTTTCCCCCTCCCCTAGCTTTCTTCTTATCTTGTCCTTGCAAAAAGTCGTATCTCGTTGTTGTTCTTCTTCTCCGTGCCATACCAAGGTAAAAAAACTTTGAATTTTCTTATTCTTGAATTTTTTTAGGAATCTTGAGACTTGAAAAATTGGCTCAGGTAGAGCCGATGATATGGGTGACACACAACAAGGAAGCCACAGGGCTACTGGTGGTGCAGTGCGGAGAGCGGTTGGGGTGGGCTAAGTGGTCGGCTCGGCTCATGCCGAAGTGGCTAGTGCGATGGGCTTGGCGAGCCGTGGGGCTTTAACCCATCTGGGCCGAGCTTGGCACGGATCAAACATGGTAAAGCAGACTCAGGTCTGCTATGATGGGTGGAAGAGAAAGAGAGACCAGCATGGGCCGGGCCCCTCTTGGTGATAGATTGGGCTGAGAAGCCTTGGGCCTCGCTGGAGTTTAGAGGAAAGGGAGAGAGGCACGGGGCGCTCGCCCCCTCATTGATAGACTGGGCCATAGGTCATTGGGCTTGCTTGGAGCCTTAAGAGTGCGAAAAGGAAATAAGGGATGCATATCTCATGTTGAATGAGGGAGAGTTGGGCCATGGGGCTTGGAACTGGAGCACTGGGCTCTACGGTCCTTTTTTTTTTGTTTTTTTTTTTTTAGCTGCCTTCTAAATATTTTCCTTCATACTTTTGGCAAAGATCTTGAGTTGTCTTCCTCCGATCGTAAAAGTGACGAGTATCCTCCACCTTTGTACAATCAAGGTGGTTTTTCCGACAAGGCGGGCTATTTCAAGGCTGCGCATATCAAGATCAATTTCAACGAGCTGTTTTGGGATTTTCTTAAAGCGTACAAGCATGCGATTTCGTTAGGGGTTCACGTCAAGCAGGTGAAAGATGATAGCAGTCATGATCCATGAGGCAAAGGTGCCACTGCCAGGAAGAGGGTTATCAAATTCCATTCGTATTACTTCGTGTTAGGATTTACTTTTCCTATGCCATGTCTTTTTTAAGAGGTAATTTGCTCTATGAAATGCGTGCCTTCTTAGTGATCCCCAAATACAATTCATGTGATGGTGGGGTTTTTCAACTTAAGCAGGTTATTCGATCTTAGCTTGGCTATAAATGAGTTCTCATACTTATTTAAAATTGGCCACAAGGAAAGTGTAGGGCAGCTGAGATCTCGTCATAGGTTATTGAATGCTCATTTCAAAGGTGATCATGAGTGGGCGATAGACATCTTAAAGGTAAATGGAGATTGGGAGTTTGACTCCTCTACTGAGCTGCGCGTTTCGACTATCTTTATTAGTGGTAAATGAAGTGATTCATTCTTGGCCTGCTTAAATTTTTGTTGAGCTGCTCCATGACTTCAGTTTACTGATCGTCTTTCTTACTTTGTGTAGATTCGAAATTTGGCTCAACTCCAAGAACTTCAGCAGATATAAAGAAAGTGCACATCGTCTTGGGCATTCCTGTTGAGTATCGTGAATGGTGCTGGCTATTCAATCTTTTCATCAGGAAAAAGACGAGCTGCCTCCAAATGAAGAGATAAAGTGGATAAAGGATGAGGCGTTTACTCGTCCGATCACTACTGCACAGCCTGCTGCTAATAAAGGTGGAAAGAAAAAAAAATCTTCCTCACCTGCTTGTGAGCCTTCGGCAGAGAAAAAGTTGAGAACTTTTGCTGCTGCTTACGAGGGCTCGTATGCTGCTGAAAAGCTTGTCATCAATCTGACTTCTCCCAAGGGGACGAAAAAGTCCGTTGAAACCTGCTACTCTGAATGTGGCCACGACCATGGCTAAGAGGATTGCCCAGTGAAAAGGTTCGGTGGTGCCCCAATGTTCGGGTTCGTGTCGAAGCGTGCGTCGTGAGCTAAGTCCGGTTCGGTTTGTAAAAGACTCGCAACTATGAAGAGCGGGAAGGTGGATTATGTTGGAAATGTGGCACTTGGGCCTGTCCCTCCTCCTGTTGCGACTAATTCGTCTGCTGAGAAGGGGAAATCTGCTCGCACGGGTAGTTGTGAGAGATCCACCGAGTTTGAGGCTAGAGAGTTCCCTAAGGTTTATACGTTGTTGAAGGCTGACCTGCTTAAGGACGTTGATGCATATGCCAAGTTCGTTCACAATGTTAGGAAAGTTGTCATTTGCTCAAACTCTCTTGCGAAGCGTTCTGCCTACTCAATGAGTCATTCCTGATTGCTACAATGCAGTAGACTTTGATCCTGACAGCTGAGTCTATGCACATTGACCAGGATATTGTCAAGTGTGCTAAGGAGGCCGAAATGACGTTGGTGGCTCAGCTTCGCTCGGCTGCTAAAAAAATTGAGAAGCTCAAATTTGAACTTGTTGTTTTGAAAGGGTCTGATGTCTTTACCCCCACTTCTATGCAGCTAGAAACCGCTTATCAGAAGGTCACCCATTTGAAGACTAAACTTAATGCAACTCAAGTGATGTTGGAAGCTACAAAAAAGGAAGTCAGTCGTGTTTCTCCGGTGGTCAAGGACCTTGAGTGTGTTGATTCGGAGCTACGATCTGTTTATTTCGCCAAGGATGAGGAGCTCGTCTTCCTGCATGCTGAAGTGTCTCGTCTCAAAGATATTGCTAGTAAACTTGAGTCCAAGGAAGTGGATCTGCAAGGTGCGATGTATGCTAGCGAGAACCTGAGAAAGGAACTAGATAAGCTGCAGCATGCTCACACTGGGCTTGTTAAGGAGAAAATGCAAGTGAAGGATGAAAAAGCTAGTCACAAAGTGGCGCTTGCTTCTTGTCAGGCCTATTTTTACAAGTTTGGCTATGTAGACCATTTTTAGGGTAGGCTATCGAACTATGAGTTTTCCAAGAAAAACTTCGAGACTTTCTCTATTTCTGCTGTTAATCTGCTTGATTTCTCGATTAAGGCTGCCTTTGGCGGAGTAGTTGAGGTTAAGCAGTCCAGGCAAGGGTGGCTAAGGATAAGCTGATGGAAGCTTTGGCTGCTAAGAGCGACGCGGTTGCTGAAGGTGTGGCAGTTAAGGGACCAGTGGTTGCGCAGGCTGCTGATGAGTAGTCTTTTTGTTTAGACTTAGGAACTTTCTTCTTTTCTTTTTTGTTCTGTTTCTTTGAACTTTACTGGCCTTTAAACCGGTTTATCAATTTGCTAAAAATTTAATAAACAGTTTTCCTCGTTTTGCTTCATATTTCTATTTCACCATGTCTTTTGCAAAACTTTACCATAGGATGGGCGGCTGGGTAAGCTACTTCGATGAAGTAGTCAATCCCACGTCGTTACTTTAGGCTATAGTCTTGGCTTTGATGCTCAATAATACCTGCAAGTGGAAAAAGGTGTGAGACTTTTAACTTATAGAGCCAGGGGCTGAACTCGTTGCCTTCGTAGGAAGCATGTGAGTTTGCGTAGATACTATAGTCGTGAATCTCGACTTTAGTGGCTTCATGAGCTTCGGCCCTCCCGGGGCGTGTTACAAAGTTTTTAACTTATAAAGCTGGCAGCTAGACACTTGCTTCTCGTATAAAGCAGAGGAAATCCACGTAGCTGCTATAGTCATACTTCAGCTTTAGTGGCTTCTCGAGCTTTGGCCCTCCTAGGGCATGTTACGAAGTTTTTAACTTATAGAGACGGTGACCTAGCACATGTTTCTTGTAGAAAGCAAAGGAAAACTATATAGCTGTTATAGTCGTACTTCAGCTTTAGCTCTCGTAAAACTTAAATCGTAAACCATCGGCCGGAAACACTGCTTTTAAGTAAGCAGACAAGTCTGCATAGTCATAGCAAGTGTAAGTGTTTAGGCCCAAAATATTATTGCTGGGCCGAGCAGCAGGTTGTGCTCGGCCCAAGGTGATGATAGATAATATGGGCCGAATAATAAATCCCGAATCAGCTGGCAGGGTCGGCCAAATCCTATCCTAAGAGGTCCGGATAAATAGGAGAGGTCGAGGAAGTCCTAGTGTGACCAGGAGTCTCGACCGGCAAGGAATGGAGTCTCGAAAAGAAGGAAAATTCAGAATCCCAGTAGGAATAGGTTTGCTCGAGTTAGAGGCGAAATGGGGCAAGGACTCCCAATCCAAATCAGAATTGGTTTTCAAGGAATGGGGCACTATAAATACAAGAAATCATGCAACAGAAAAGGACATTCGAATCAGCATACAATTGCCCTGCGCAAAACCTCTCAACACCTTGAGATTTTTTCCTTTTCTTTTTCTGCCGACACACCTTCAGTTTGGATAAACAGCACTGTGGAAGCGCCCGGCGAGCACCTTCAGTTTGGATAAACAGCACTGCTGCTGCAGAATCAGCTGACCGAGAGGCATCTTCAGTTTGGATACACAGCACTGCGTCGAGGTCGACCGATTATCTATCCAAGTCTCGGTCGAGAAAGGTTTTCGAACCTTTGTTGGCAGAGGTCACCTTGCTAGCCGTCTCGGCGTAGTTAGGTGTTACGAATTACATTGCTCGGCGTACTGGTCGCCGAGTGGTTTTATGATTGGATACTCACAAGTGAGTTTCAGGGTTCGGCATTCCGACGGCCGAACTACGTTTACCATCAAGACATACATCACGTTCAAGTACCTGTGCCCATACACCTTGGTCTCGATTCGACGTGCTTATACTCTCACGAATATAATCACAGTGACCGAATTGGGCTCGGACGATTTGTGAACTCCGCAGAATTAGCAGCCTTGTCTTCAGGCTGTAGAACCCAGAGACCGAGAGTGTTCCTTCCTCAGTCGCAATCGCAAGTTAAAGAAGTCAGCGACGCGCTCAAAGCTACATCAACAAATTTTACTCCTCGGCCAGGCTCGGCCGACGAGTTGGCACGTCCCGCATTCAACCGAATGACGTAGTTAGCTCATTAGTTACTCGGCCTGCGCGCCACGTAGGTTTTGTAATTTTTAGGGTCAACATTTTGGCACGCCCAGTGGGACTATTGTGCTAAACCTTCGGAGTTCATGACCATTGAGACACGGTCTACGAAGCAGAAAACAACCATGGGAAAGTCAACGACTGACTTGCCAGTGCAAGGCCTTGGGCAGGATTTGCACTCTACAAAAAATCCGATCATAGTGGCGCCGCCCGAGGCCACAAGTGTAACACGCCGAGAGAATGAAGTCTGCCTCGGCGGGCAACCTTACAACCCAGCAGTCCCGAATCAAACAGCTGGAATGTTCATAGAAGGGATTGTGGAAGATTGTGATGACGATGGTGGGGAAGGTTCCGATCCACCAACTAGGACATTCCTTCGGAGACGACTAGATGAACAATATGGTCAGGTCGAGCAGTCTATTGGTCAGAAGATGAATGATTTGCTAGACGCAATACGTAGTAACAGCGATACACAAACCAGAATGCTTGAATTACTTGTTAGTAAAGCCTTCGAAGATGGCCAGGTCAGCCAACCTCGGCAGCTCCCGACGAATGTTCCCATACCAGCCGAGAGAGGGTCTGCTCGGCCGCAACCGGTCCCCTTAGAAAGAAGAGGACCAGGAAATAGATCTGAGGGACCAAGTCAGGGAGAAGAAGCCGCTTCCGTAAACATGACCGAAGTCCAGAGAATGATTGATTCGGCCCTGAAGAAAGGGCCGAAATTTCCAAAATTCATTCATCCATACCCGGCTTATGTAGAAAGGTTTGAATACCCACGAGGATTTAAGATCCCTGATTTCAGCCTCTTTGCCGGGGAGTCGTCTCTATCCTCATTAGAACATGTGGCTCGGTTCACGGCGCAGTGTGGAGACGTCAATAGCGACTTCTACAAACTACGTTTGTTTAATTTTTCACTGACAGGCTCAGCTTTCGCCTGGTACATTAATCTTCCACCCAATTCTGTGCAGAGTTGGGAAGAGTTGGTCGAAAAGTTCCATGAACAATTCTATCAGCCAGGGATGGAGATATCCGTATCATCCTTGGCCAGGATGGCTCAAGCATCCAACGAATCTCCAATGGAGTACTTAACAAGGTTTAAGTCGGCCAGGAATTGGTGCCGAGTACCACTCCCCGAAGTGGAGTTCGTCAGGATCGCCCTTAACGGATTAGACGTGGAGTACAAAAAGAAGTTTCTGGGGGCAAATATTCGAGATATGTACGAACTTGCTCAACACGTCGAACAATATGAGTATCTGCTCCGAGAAGAAAAGATATCAAAGTCACCATCCCGGGGGACGCTGTATAAGAACCCCACGGTGAGCTATGCATCGGCCGAAAGTGAAGACCCTCAGTATGCTAGTGTGGATGCGGCCGAGATAATAATAGACAAACCCTATGTTTGCAAGGCTTTGGCGCAAGTAAATACCAAAGACGCCAAAACCCGTTTGGCCACCGAGGAAACGAGTAAGTCATCAAAAGTGTACACTTTTGATATCACCAAAGCTGATGCAATTTTCGATCAATTATTGGCAGCAAAAATCATCAAGCTTCGGCCGGGACATACTATCCCTAAGGCTGATGAATTGAAAGGAAAGATATACTGCAAGTATCATAATTCTAATAAACATGCGACCAATAATTGTGTTGTGTTCCGGGACACAATTCAAAGTTGGATCGAAAAAGGAAAGTTGAAATTTCCGGAAAAGATGGCGGTCGATGTTAATCCTTTCCCTTCAACAACGATTGGTATGGTGGATGCTTACCTTCCCAAAAACAAGGGGAAGGCCGAATATTTCCCGGTGCAGCATATCCGTCAACAGAATGGTCGAACAAGACTAAAGCTTGATATATTTTCAAATGCACCACCAACGGAACAATCGGTGCCACCCGCTGATAAGCCTGTGATGAGGTCGAGTGCCGACAAAACTCATGAATCAAAGGTGTTATGTGACCATTGTAAAACACCCGTTGAACCTGGGAGGAAGACATCTTCAACAACACCAACGGCCCCTACGGCGTCATCAAAAGGATTAGGTCCACGACGTCAAGTGTTTGATCGACTCGACCCCCAAGTAAAGCCGAAAGAACAGACCTCGGTCAGGCGGCGTCTTGACTTCGACGCACCTTTCTATAATGAAGATTATTACTCACGCAATACCCACAATTCGGGCTCGCCAGCTGATCGCAAAACTTTCAAGCCACCCAGGACATCGGATCAACGCTAGTACAGTTACAACTCTCCAACTGGCTTGTATACGGCGCTATCTAAATCTCAAAAACGCCGCCGCCAACGGATAGACTGCATGGCTCGGCGACGAGAAGCGCAGGACAGCCCGGCCAACCAGTGGCAACCAAAAAAGGCCGTAGACGACATCAGCGAACGGCCAACCCCGACCATCATGACCGAGTTGGCCGAAGGGAAGAAAGTAGCAGCTGCCGGTTTCGAAACCACCATTAAGAAGGCTGAGAAACGTATCAAGATCCTTCTCCGGCCTGGGGAAACGAGAGCTCGTCTAGAGTATTTTAGACAAGAGGCCGAAAGGAAACTTTCTCCGTTACCACCGCGCGAGCCGCTTATCAAAATACGACGCAACTTACACCCTCCATTCCTCGGTGAATCCCTGGAATACATGCGAGAAATTCACAAGTAATATTCCGCAAATGACTTGTATGGACTCCCCAAGGCATGTCAGGAAGCCCTCGACTTAGCGCTAACTTGTCCTGATGCCGAGCAAATCATCCAGAAAACTTCTGATCCAGCCATTAAAGCTAGGTTTCAACATATACGGGAGGCTCGGGTCCTTGGTTTTGAGGTCGATCTTTATACAGATATCGACGCCGCCGAATTACCCTTTTCGCTCGACGACCTCCAGCATTTACGCTATCATTTCGAAGTCTTCTCGGCTGTATCGCTCTTCGGCCTCACGGCCGACGAGGAAAAACGGATAGCACGTTTGGATACATATCTAGACACGAGGAACGCCCGTATTGCATATGAAGAACGAGCTCGTGTAACAAAGGACCAACGTAAATCTTCGGCAGTCCACATCGGCGAAGGAAATGGATCACCCGCACTCGATTTGGTTCCCACGTCTCAGATACCGGCTCTTACCGAGGAACTCAAGAGTTTGATCGAGGATTTTCCAACGACTGCTACAGGGGATAGTTCTCCAGAAGGCGACGACCATGACCCAATGGGCCCCTCGGTCCTCGAACATATGGAGATCAGTATGGTCCACGTTCTACCAGCTGAATTCCAACCGAGTACCCACCAATCAAGTTTCTTGGACGGGGACGTAGTTGCCGAGGAAGCAACACAAGTAGACTTCGTCGCAAACGACGACGATAGAGAAAACCAAAGCGGGGACAACCTTAAGGCAGCTTTGGCCGAGCTATTTCCCCGCTCCCCCTCGGTTAACCTCCAACACCTGAAGCCGTTGTACGTCACGGCTCATATCGAAGGATTTCCCATTTCTAAAGTATTTGTCGACTGTGGAGCCACAGTCAACATTATGCCAATATCCGTCATGAAGGCCTTACGTCGTTCTGATAATGAACTCATTCCATCAGGGATCACTATGAGCAGCTTTGTTGGTGACAAGTCTCAGACAAAAGGGGTGCTCCCGTTGGAAGTTAGCATTGCCGGTCGTCAACACATGACGGCATTCTTCATCATTGATTCCAAGACCGATTACAATGCATTACTTGGCCGCGACTGGATCCACCAAACCAGTTGCATTCCTTCATCATTATACCAAGTCCTCATCTTTTGGGATGGCAAATCGGTTGTAGTTCACCCAGCCGATAACCAACCATTTGAAACCAACATGATTCAGGCTCGCTATTATGATGATCAGTACAAAAAGTGATTGAGGTCGGCGCCGAGACTGTCCAACAGGATTCGGCGAGACTTGGCCTGGCGAACTTGGTTATCAATACCGATGATTGAGCACACCACACAAGAACGGCGTCAGGCCGCGGTTTCATCTACAATGGAACGTCTGCTGGCCCATTGGTACGCCATTACCAAGCAACCACATTCTGGCGTCAATTTAATCGAATTTCTGGCCGAAGCCGATAACGGCCCCGTTCTATCTTTCGATAAAGTTCAGGCTGCACCGGCCGAACTCGAAGACCATCGACCTCAAGTCAAGGACCCGTTAGAGGAAGTTAACGTAGGCACGGCCGAAGATCCTCGAACATTGTTTATTAGTGCGTTCCTCCCACCGTCCATGAAGGTCGAACTCCGTAAGCTACTCCACGAATTTAAAGATTGCTTCGCGTGGAGCTATCATGAAATGCCAGGCCTCAATCGAAACCTTGTCGAGCATGAGCTACGCATCAAGGAGGGGTGTAAGCCTTTTCGACAGCCTCCTCGCCGATTTTAGAACGAAGTACAACTCGGCATTAAGGAAGAATTAGTTCGGCTTCTAAAAGCCGGGTTTATTAGGACCGCTCGGTATGTCGAATGGTTGGCCAATATCGTCCCCGTGTTAAAGAAAAACGGTGCCCTTCACATTTGCATCGATTTCCGTAATCTAAATCTGGCTACTCCCAAGGACGAATATACCATGCCAATCTCAGATTTATTAATTGATGCCGCAGCTAATCATGAACTGCTATCTTTTATGGACGGTCATGCGGGTTACAACCAGATTTTCATCGCCGAAGCTGACGTCCACAAAACGGCTTTCCGTTGCCCGGGGGCACTTGGTACTTACGAGTGGGTAGTCATGCCTTTCGGCCTCAAGAATGTTGGTGCCACATACCAACGAGCCATGAATATGATCTTCCACGACTTAATCGGTACAATCGTCGAAGTTTATATCGATGATCTTCCACGACTTAATCGGTACAATCGTCGAAGTTTATACCTGAGGCAAGTGTTCCTTCGCATGCGGAAAAACAACCTCAAGATGAACCCGGCCAAGTGCGCTTTCGGTGTTTCGGCCGGTAATTTCCTAGGATTTTTGGTACACCATCGCGGCATCGAGGTCGATGAAAATAAAGCCCGCGCCATCATTAGCGTCGCACCTCCGATGACCAAGAAACAGCTCCAGTCGTTACTCGGGCAGATAAATTTCCTCCGACGTTTCATCGCCAATTCGGCCGGTAAAATGAAAGCATTCTCTACGCTCCTTAAACTGAAGGAGAATGACCAATTTGAATGGCGCGACGAGCATCAAACTGCGTTTACGTAAATCAAGGTGGCCCTTTCCACTCCGCCCGTGCTCGTTCCACCTTGTCGCAACAAACCCCTTAAATTATACATTTCGGCAGCCGCCGAATCCATTGGTTGCCTCCTCGCGCAAGATAATAATGGCGGGCGTGAACAAGCTATTTTTTACCTAAGCCGAAACCTGAATTCCCCAGAGATCAATTATTCACCTGTCGAAAAACTTTGCTTAGCGTTGTTTTTTGCCGCATCCAAACTTCGGCATTACATGCTCCTAACAGTTACGCAGGTCATCGCCCAAACTGACGTAATTCGTTACATGCTGACTCGGCCCATTGTCAAAGGCCGAATCGGGAAATGGACGCTCGCCTTATCCGAGTTCAGCCTTCAGTATGTACCCCAAAAGGCCGTCAAGGGGCAAGCCCTCGCCAACTTCCTGGCACAACACCCTTCCCCGTATGGGTTCGAGGGAGGCGACGTCGATATCGGCTTCGTTACTACGCGCGATACCCATTGGACTATGCATTTTGATGGTTCCAGTACTTCGACTTCGGCGGGTATCGGTATCGCAATTCAGTCGCCTGCCCACTGCCGATGGTATTTTTCTCTCAAGTTAGATTTCAACTGTACCAATAATCAGGCCGAATATGAAGCCCTTATTATCGGCCTCCATGTTTTGCACGATCTGCGGGCCCCCCGCGTTCTCGTCCTTGGTGATTCCGAACTCGTAATTAACCAACTAAACGGCGTGTTTCGTTGCATGAGTTGTACTTTAGCTCCCTATCACATGGTCGCTACCTACTTGGCCGAGTCGTTCGAACGGATCACATTTGAACACATCTCACGTATCCACAATACTGACGCCGACGAACTCGCCCAGATCGCCTCCGGAGCACAACTCATGGGGGGCAAACTAGGTCGAATTGTGGGAATTGCGACCACGGGTCAACGCTCGTACCCCGCCTTGATAAATCAGCAAACTCTCCAACGCGCGCACATAATACGTACAAGGGTAATGTCGCTCTCATCCCTACTAGAACGAGGAGATCCCATAGAAGTATGTGCTGTCGAAGTAGAACCAGATGATTGGAGAAAGACGATGTTACGATACCTCGATAACCCCAATGGGAAACACGACCGAAGAACGAAGGTGCTCGCCACGAATTACGTGTCGTATCAAAATGAATTATATCGCAAGGGCGAGGATGGTTTACTACTCTTGTGCCTCGGCCCACACGAGGCTGCCCAAGTAATGGCCGAGGTACATGAAGGAATTTGCGGAGCACACCAATCTGGACGAAAGATGCGTTGGTTACTCCGACGACAAGGTTATTTTTGGCCTAATATATTAAAGGATTGCATCGAGTATGCACGGAGATGCGTATCATGCCAGATTCATGGACCCGTGCAGAGAGCCCCAGCCGAATTGCTACACTCGGTTACTAAACCGTGGTCGTTCAGGGGTTGGGCAATGGATGTAATTGGCAAAATCTCGCCATCATCGGGGGCAGCGAAACACGCGTGGATAATTGTAGCAACTGACTATTTCACTAAGTGGGTCGAGGCAAGGTCATACGCCGAATTAACTGCTAAAGAGGTATGCAACTTCGTAGAGGAGAATATTGTGACCAGATTCGGCGTGCCGGAAACGATCATAACTGATAATGGCACTATATTTACGGCAGATAGGTTTAGGGAATACGCGGCAAGTTTGAATATCCGACTCGAGCAATCTATGCCGTACTACCCACAGGCCAACGGGCAGGCCGAGGCAAGCAATAAAGTGTTGATCGGCATCCTTGAAAAAATGGTAAAAGAGAAACCTGGTTTGTGGCATTTGAAGTTAAATAAAGCGTTGTGGGCATACCGAACTTCACCCCGATCGGCCACTGGAACCACGCCTTACACGTTAACTTATGGACACGATGCTATGTTACCGGTCGAGTTGAGCATAAGTTCGTTGCGAGTAATCGAGCAGAGTGATTTGTGCAGTATTGAATACAGTCAAGCGATGCGACAAGAGTTGGAAGACTTAGAAGAAAGTCGAATCGACGCGGGCAACTTATTGATTGCACAAAAGAAAATCGCCGAACGAGCGTATAACCAGCGTGTAAGACAAAAAACGTTCGGCGAAGGAGAATTGGTTTGGCAAACTGTGTTGCCTGTTGGAATTAAAGACCCCAGGTTTGGCAAGTGGTCGCCAAATTGGGAGGGGCCATTCATCGTTCACAAAGTCCTCAGCAAGGGGGCATATCATCTAAGAGATCGGACGGGTTCAGTTCATAAGTTGCCGATTAATGGAAAGTTTTTAAAGAAGTATTATCCAATTACATGGGAAATGCAAGAGTAAGACCATTGTATTAATAGCAAGAACCATTGTATTAATAGCAAAACGACCATTGTATTGATAACAAAAAAAATCATTACAAGAAGAACAAATACAATGGTGAAATCCTAAGGGGTCGAGGGGAGGAAAGTCTCAAGGGCAGCCTTCAGCTCCAGCCACTTCGCTTCGCTCAAAATTATCTCAGCCTGCCGTGTCTTCTTGTTACACTGCAGTTGCTGGATACGCCGTGCACCGGCAGCGAAGGCCGTCAGCCGACCCTTGTTGGCCTCAAAGTCCTTCTCCAGCTCAGAAGCAGCAGCCGACCTTTGCCGTTGAAGGTCAGAGATTTGACGTTGGAGGTCAGAGATTTGACGATCAAACTCGGTCATCTTTGCTTTCTTCGCCTTGAGTGGCTCCATCTCTACTCGGCCAGCCTCATGCGCGACTTTGGCCACCTTCAAATCGTACTCAGCTTGTAAGGCTCGCTCGAAGATGAGAAAGTGTTGCCGAGTCTGCTCCAAGAGATCGGTGAGGAACGAGATACCCTCCGGGCTCATGTGACCGCCGCTGGCGAGGTCATTGAGACACTCTCCAACAGAGTCAAGGCCCTTGCACCGGAGAGCTTGGGAGGCAGTCAGAGACAAGACTTCGTACAGCTTCACAAAGACGTCGGCTGGCGTGGCACCCACCGATTCGGCCGGAGAGACTTTGTGAAGCTCCACTTCCCACGATGGCTGCACATAAAAGGAAAACTTTGTGAAGGAAAGAAGACGTCGTGATACAATGCATAAAGAAGGGAAGTGTTTTAGACCTGCCGAGAGGAGACTTCGGCCATGCCCTCTGGGTCATTGCTCGAACCCAGGGAACTTAATGGCCGAGCCCAGTGCCTTAGACCGCTACGCAATTCACGCGGCCGATGGAGGTCATCTACATTTGATGGCCACGATGGCGGCCAGGAGATATAGACAACGCCCCTCGGCGCATAAAATTGCCGGTGATATGAATGTTCGGGCACCTGACATTTAATAGTCTTTTAAAAACATGTGCCACACAAAAAAAATCAACACAACAAAAAGCGAGACTTACAAAGGCCGAAGAGACTTCCTGTGGAGGAATGGGAGGGTCTTCGTCCTGCGGGTGGATCGGCGTTTCGGCCGTGGCCTCAGGATCGGCCATGGGTCTCTTGCCACGATCAGCCGCAGAAGGACATGGTCGAGCGGTAGGAGAGTTGACTGGTCGACGGCGGCGTTGCAGCGGGACTTCGTCACTCTCGCTCTCGACATCCTGAACAAAAAGAGAAAACAGTTAGCATTACGACCAGAAACCTAAAGAAACAAGTGGAAGCCGAATTATACCTCCAAAACGACCGTTGGAGTCGAGGGTGCTTCGGCAGGCGCAGCCGACTTCCCCACTGCAGGCGCCACGACCGGCTCCGACGCTGGAGCTGGGGCAGTGATGGGATCGACCGTGGTCTCAGGAGGAGGGCCGGCAGGAGCAGGCGTCCCAGTAGTATCACTAGGAACGACATGAATCTCCCGGTCGCCCTTCTTCGCCAATTTCTTGACGCGTTTAGAAGGGCGAGGGGCATCATCCGCCGGCTCGGCCTCTTGGTGGTGGCGTTTGGCAGGGACCGTCCGCTCGGTGGCGATGGTCTTCTTTGTGGGCACCAGCTTCTTCACCCTCGCCACCGTGGCGACCACTTCAACCTTCCTCGACCCGCGACCCCCTGAAATAGCGAAGTAATTAGCAACAAGGACAAATGAGGTTTCTTATTCATGAAATAGCAAAGTAATTAGCCGACAATATATACCTTGGGCCGATTCCTTAGGTTGGGTCGAGGGCGCTGGTCTCGGCCGATCGCCGAAAACTTTGCTCACCACCAGTCGCCGGTGTATTCATCCCACCAGTCTCCGAAGGTGTCGGTGCCCAAGGATTCCGGAACGGTAGGCCGAAGACGGAACTTCTTGCACCGAGCCTAGAACTCTTGCTCCATCGTCCGGCACTCCCTCTCGGATGAGCCAGAAAGACGCCCCCGGCTCAGGAGGGAACGGGAGACGAGCAGGGGCACGGGACAACCTTGGAGGTAGCCAAGTTGCCGGGCGATAAAGTGGGGATGGTAGACCTCCCAACTGGCTCGGCGGGCATCGCAGCCAAGGGGAAGGTCGCGAGTCAGCACGAATGACCCCCAAGACTGACGGAGGCCCGCGTCCTCGGCCTCGGTCCAAGCTGCCGTCGATAGCATGATCGAGGCAGGGTACTCCTGGCGCCGGCACACCAGAAATTCGTCGTCCGAAAGGACGTCGAGGCCAAAAAAATGCTTGAGGACCTCGTCAGCCCGGTGAGGTGGAGCCGGTCGAGAGGCCAGTTGAGGGCCAAGGGCGGCCGAGCGCTGGAAGGTAGGGACTTCAGGCCGAAGGGTGGAGAAATAGACCTACAACCAGAGTTGGAAGACCCAGAGGGGCCCGTTCTGGTGCGGATCAATCTTGTTGATGGTCGTCTCGGCCAAGCAACGAAAGAGGTTGGCAAGAATAGCCGGGCTGAGTGCCAGAGAGTGACCACTAGCCAGGGCCTGGGCCACTGGTATATTCTCGATCAAGCATTTGTTGGACCTGGTACAACAAATAAATTTGTTGTACCAGTAGAAGAGGAAGGCTTCATGCTCTCCTTTCCTGAGACTCTCCTCGCCTCGACCAGCAAAGTGGAGGATGAGAGTATTATAATTGAAGAAGTTCTTGTGAAGTTTCTGAACTTCTTCTCTCGAGGGCTCTCGATCGCCTCGGCTAAGCGTTTCGACGGCCCGCTCGTCGAAAAGCGCCTTCAGGTCAAGAAGGGACGGGCATCCAGAGAGAGCGGCGTCGATTGGGAGGCCGGATGGAGAAGTCCCAAGGATAGTCGTGATGTCGAGGACCGTGGGGCCGAGGGGGCCGAATGGAAGGACCATAGTGTTGGTAGCCGAACACCATAGAGTCAAGGCCGCCATAAGCAGCTCCTTGTCCATGGCAATCTCCATGGTCGAGAGCAGGATGGCATCGTAGATACCAAGGGCTTTCCACTCCTCGCCGAAGAAGGACCTCATTCGGTCCACCCAGGCGGCCCAGGCCGAGGTGGTCGAGGGCCAAGCTCCTTGAGGCCGAGCCAAACACCATTTCGACCAGTCAAACCCTTGAAACAGGGGTGTCAAGCACTGCTCCTTGAGCAGGTCAGTAACAGACGACGGCACTGCGTCTTTGAAGAGGGGGCCCAGAATTTGGTGGGTGGTGGCCATATCATTTTTGAATCGCAGCGTCTTAACGGCGCTCCGATCGATGAAATCTTTACATTTATTGATCTCGTCAGAAAGCTTCGAGATAAAGGAGGCCATTTGGAAAGATGGTAGGAGATAGTTTGGAAAAGAAGAAATCGCAGAAGGAAGAACTGAAAGGATTTTTGATTGAGCGAACAGGGATGATAAATTTGGGATTTTGGAATTTATGAAAGCGTAAGATGTGAATGGCAGAAATGTGGGTATTTATAGGCCACCAAAGGATGAATATCAAACGTCTGGGATTCGAAAAGTACTGGTTCAAATTGGGGGGGGGGGGGGAATTTAACCGGGAAAGGCTCAATCATTTCGGATATTTTGGGAACCTGCGAAGAGGGGATCGAGGAGTCGAAAATCCAGGATGCACGATTGCGTGCGACGCTAGTTTTAAGGCATTAATGAAGATAAGACGTTCTAGTTAGTGCACGGTTTCGAGGCCCACGATTGAAAGTTTTAAGAGCGGCGGAGAATCGACACGTGGCCACGCGTTGGGGGCAGGGAGGAAAGTGCAATCATGCCTCATAAATGCGTAGGAATAACGGTCATTAAGGAAGTACAGTCCAAAAAAGCTATAAACGTTTTCGCTTCTTCAAGGTCGAGGTCCGACCAAGAGTTAACGGTCGGCGACCCCAGAAGCGAGGGGGCAATGTTTAGGCCCAAAATATTATTGTTGGGCCGAGCAGCAGGTTGTGCTCGGCCCAAGGTGATGATAGATAATATGGGCCGAATAATAAATCCCGAATCAGCTGGCAGGGTCGGCCAAATCCTATCCTAAGAGGTCCGGATAAATAGGAGAGGTCGAGGAAGTCCTAGTGCGACCAGGAGTCTCGACCGGCAAGGAATGGAGTCTCGAAAAGAAGGAAAATTCAGAATCCCAGTAGGAATAGGTTTGCTCGAGTTAGAGGCGAAATGGGGCAAGGACTCCCAATCCAAATCAGAATTGGTTTTCAAGGAATGGGGCACTATAAATACAAGAAATCATGCAACATTAAAGGACCTTCGAATCAGCATACAATTGCCCTGCGCAAAACCTCTCAACACCTTGAGATTTTTTCCTTTTCTTTTTCTGCCGACACACCTTCAGTTTGGATAAACAGCACTGCTGCCGCAGAATCAGCTGACCGAGAGGCATCTTCAGTTTGGATAAACAGCACTGCGTCGAGGTCGACCGATTATCTATCCAAGTCTCGGTCGAGAAAAGTTTTCGAACCTTTGTTGGCAGAGGTCACCTTGCTAGCCGTCTCGGCGTAGTTAGGTGTTACGAATTACATTGCTCGGCGTACTGGTCGCCGAGTGGTTTTATGATTGGATACTCACAAGTGAGTTTCAGGGTTCGGCATTCCGACGGCCGAACTACGTTTACCATCAAGACATACATCACGTTCGAGTACCTGTGCCCATACACCTTGGTCTCGATTCGACGTGCTTATACTCTCACGAATATAATCACAGTGACCGAATCGGGCTCGGACGATTTGTGAACTCCGCAAAATTAACAGCCTTGTCTTCAGGCTGTAGAACCCAGAGACCGAGAGTGTTCCTTCCTCGGTCGCAATCGCAAGTTAAAGAAATCAGCAACGCGCTCAAAGCTACATCAACAAATTTTACTCCTCGGCCAGGCTCGGCCGACGAGTTGGCACGCCCCGCATTCGACCGAATGACGTAGTTAGCTCATTAGTTACTCGGCCTGCGCGCCACGTAGGTTTTGTAATTTTTAGGGTCAACAGTAAGTCTTGGCTTACGAATTACCTTGGGTTGTTAGTCGTTGGGTCGTCGGCTGGGTGTCTTACTTGCAGAAGCAGATGACTTACATAACCACTTCAAGCGTCGTCCTTGGCTCTTGGATGCATTTTAGGCCTAAGGTATAGGTAGAATCGCACCTCAGAAGCCATATCCTTATGCGTTGTGACTTGATTTCGTAGGTCACTTAACTAGTATTGCAACACTTTAAAACCAAGCTATGTTCATGAAGACTTGCACATCGAGGATGGACCATCTAGTTACGTGAACTCTTTTATGGGCAGGAATCATACACTCAGTGTCTCTTCCGGTTAGAGAATTGGGATCCCACGAAACTGAATCCTTCAGTAGGTTAAGTCTATTATAGGATAAGGACTATCTTGGCCAATTCTAGGAGTCATCCGGCTTAGGCAGTCACTGCATTAAGGGGAAACTGGGCAAGCATACCACCCATCCACGTCTGGATATTCCAGATTAGTTTACCCTCTCCTAATTAGAGAGCACATGCCATGTCTACAAGGGTAGGGACATCTTCTGCTTGTCACAAAGGTGGTCAGTTTGTTTATTCATTCTACCAAAGCTTATGAATAATTCCTTCAATCTTCATTGAAAATAGAGAAATTTATTAACTTTGATGGTAGGCAGTAATGGCATAATAACTGATAATCCTCATCATGCAAGGTCTTGTTCATTGAGCTGCTTAACTCTTCGAACTCTATTTTTCTTAAATGAGGTCCAAGGAATGGTGGGAGGTTACATGTAGTACTTTCTCAGGTTGTAGGCATTCAACTTCTTGTCGATTTCTTTGTCGCTCATAGTGGTAAGAGTATAGCTGCCTTTTCCGCCTACTCGGCTGATTTTGTACGGACCTTCCCAAATGGGAACCATCTTTTTGGAGCCTTCCTGGCAGGCAATGATGAAGGTTTTTCTGAAGACTAAGTCTCCTGGCTGGAATTACCAGGTTTTTACCCTTTTGTTGTAGCTAGAGAGAAACTACTGCTGATAAGCAACAATACGGGTGATAACCTTCTCGCGCTCTTCCTCTGCCAAGTCCAAGTTTGTGGCCATCTCATTCTCATCCTACTCCAAATTTAGTAGTACAGTGCTGATGTTTGGCACGATGACGTTAGGAGGAATAATTGCCTCAGAACCATACACTATAGAGAATGGAGTTTCGCCAGTTGCTCATCTCTTAGTGGTGCGATATGCCCATAGAACATTGGGGAACTCATCTAGCCACTTGTTATTCTTGTCTGAAAAGAACTTCTTAAGGCAATCGAGGATGGTCTTGTTCGAAGCCTCAACCTACCCGTTGCCCTGCAAATACCAGGGCGTGGACATATGCTGCTTGATGCCATATTTTTCGAAAAACTTCACCAGATCTTTGCCCACGAATTGCGAACCATTGTCTGTGACGATGGAGTGAGGGATGCCGAAGCTGCAGATAATGTTCTTCCATATAAAGCGCTATATGTCCATCTAGGTAATTGTAGTCATGGGTTCAGTTTCTACCCATTTTCTAAAGTAGTCGATCGCTACTATCATCATACCTTTGTCCTCAGTGGCAAGTGACATTGGTCCTACCAGGTCAATCGCCCACTGCATGAATGGCCATGGGCTCGTCTGTGTAGAGTTTGATAGCAGGTAGTGCGAGCATGGGCTTGAAGTGTTGGTAGCTAACACATTTTTGTACATACTCCTTGGTGTCTTGATGCATGGTTGGCCAGTAGTAGCCAACGCTAAAAGCTTTTTGCGCCAATGAACGACCTCCAGAATGGTTTCCATAAACGCCTTCGTGGACTGAGCTAAGAATCTTTAGGTCGTTGAAAGGTGATAGGCAGCAGAGATGTGGTCCTGAGAAGGATCTGCGAGCGAGTATGCCATTCCATATGTAGTAGCGTGCTACCTTCATCTAGAACTTCCTTGACTCCAATCTATCTACAGGGAACGTTCCGTTGACTAATTAATCAATGATGGGATTCTACCAACTCAGAGTTATGTTGATTTACGCCACCTTGACTAATGGTTCCTCATCTATGCTCAGCTTCTCCAAGTATTCGATTGGGATGAAATGCTTAAGCTGATGGTCTAAGGCAAAGTCTAAGCCTGCTAGTGCATCTGCATGGGCATTTTCTGCTCATGGAACTTAATTGAGTATGTACCTGGAATGTCACTAACTGCTCTCGTACCTTCTCGAGGTATCAGGCCATCCTTGGATGCTTTGCTGCGTACTCTCCTGAGGTTTGGTTGTTGATCAACTGGGATTCAAAATAGATCGTGAGCTTCTTCATCGCTAAATCTTTCACCAATCGGAGACCTGCTAGTAGAGCTTCATACTCTGCTTTGTGGTTTGTGTCTTGAAGCCTAAAGTGATCGCCTGCTTGAGCATCGAACCTTCCGAGGTAAAAAGAACTAGGCATGCTCCCAATCCTTGGTAGTTGGATGATCCATCGACGTGAAAACGCCAAAAATCTCCTACAGGTGGGGCTGGTGCGGCTACGACATACTCAGCTACCTTAGGGGCGTTTTCGAGCTGAGTTGCTACGTCATTCAGGCTTGGGGTAAATTCTACTACGAATTCCACCAATGCTTGGGCTTTTATCACTGTGTGGGGTTGATATACTAAGTCGTATTGGCCAAGTTCTAACACCCACTTCATCACTTGTTGAGAAGCATCTAGATTATGCAAAACTGATTGCAGTTGGTACTGGGTCATGACGATGACCGGATGCCCTTGAAAGTAGGGTCTAAGCTCCCACACTGCAACAACTGGCAAAATTAGTTTTTCAATCTTCGGGTATTTGGTTTTTGCATCAAGGAGAGATTTAGATGTATAGAATACAGGCAGTTGGGCCCCCAGCTCTTCTCATATGAGAGCAGAGCTCGCTGCTACTTTTGATACCGCCAAATAGATGTATAGGTTCTCTACTGCTTTCGGCTTGGATAGTAATGGAGGTGATGTTAGGTACTACTTCAGGTCCTGAAATGTTTTCTCGTACTCGTTGTCCCATTTGTCATTTTGCGCCCTTTTGATCGCCTTGAATAAAGGCTTACATCGATCAATGGATCGCGAAAAGAAACAATTGAGTACGGCTACTCGTTTGGTTAGACTTCGGATGTCCTTCAGAGTTATGGGAGACTTCACATCCAGGATAGCTCTGATCTGCCTTGGATGAGCCTTAATTCCTCGCTGGGTTAGAAGATACCTTAAGAATCGGCTTGAGGAGACGCCAAAAGTGCACTTAGCTGGGTTGAGCTTCATTTTGTACTCTTAGAGGATGCCAAAACTCTCTGCCAAGTTTTCGATGTGGTCTGGCCGCTACTTCTTAAACATCGTGTCTACGAATCATTGGTAGGTTGCTTCTGTGTTTTTGAGGCCAAAGGGCACCTTGTAGGAATATGTGCCTTACTTGATCATGAATATGGTTTTCTCCTTGTTAGGCTTGTGCATGGTAATCTGATTGTAGCCTGAGTATGCGTCCAAGAAGCTAAGCAGCTGGTTCCCAAATGTTGTGTCAACAAGCAAGTCAATTTGGGGAACTGGGTAGTCATTAGGGCACACCTTGTTAAGGTCAATGTAATCCATGCATACTCTTCATTCACCCTTATCTTTTTTTCTTCACCAACATGACGTTGGCTAGCCATGCTAAGTGCACCATTTCCTCAATGAATCTAGCCTCTAGTAACTTGTCGATCAACTCCTCTATAATCGCTACTCGCTCGGGTGCAAAATGTTGCCTTTTCTGGATCACAGGTTTGGTAATGGGATCGCCGTGCAGCTTGTGGCAAGCTATCGCTGGATCAATACCAAGGATGTTAGAAGGTAAACATGTGAAAACGTCATGGTTTTCCCTAAGGAAAACTGTGAGCTCATCCTTCTCCCTCAGGCTCAGATGTGAGACAATTCTAACAATCTTTTTTGGCTGGTTGGGGTCAAGAATAATGTCATCAGCATCCTCTTCGAGTTTCCATCCTGATTCATCTTCCAGGGCATTGTTAACCTCGACGCCATCTTCTTGACCTGTATGCTGTAATTGTTATTTGGTGGAGGTAAAATTGTCTTTCTGCACTTCAGCTGCTACTTCTGGGGTGAAAGACTTCTTCATCGTCTTCTTAAGAACTTGTACAATGCATCACTGAGACATGGCATAGTCGCCTTTGATCTCTTTGACTACTCCTCTCAGGAATTGAAATCAGATCTTCTGATACTCAATTGAGTCACAGCTTCAATCTTCACGAGCTACCCAAGTTATTTCTTCCATGTGATGTAGTCATTGGTTGTGTGCCTAGGACCTCTATCGAATGTGCAGTACTTTGTCTAGTCCATCTTGGAGAGGTATGGATCTGGTTGATCGGGACTGAGAACTTGGTGTATGTCTTAGGTGCCATGCTTCCTTTCATCAGGGATTGGTCCCTGCATCTGCTTCCTGGCTTACTTTCGTTGTTAAGCGACTTGTCGCTCGCCTTCTTGTGAGTCAGCTCTGCATCTTTGCGCGACTACTCAGGCTGCTTTTGGGAGCGCTTGGGCTTATCCAAGAGGGAGAAAGCGTAAGAATGTCGGGGTCAAGTTCTCGCCCATGATCAATTCTCCGAAAAACGGGTGATCTACTTGAAGCCACTTTCAGAAGACTGAGCATGCAATGCTATCATCGCATCCGACGATCTTTGCCTTCTCCACCTTGAACCTTTTGATGTATCTGTGGAGTGACTCCTTCGGGTCCTTCTTCATGTTGAAAAGGTGGTCAGGCTTCTTCTTGATCAAGCGGTAGGATGAATATTCCTTAGTGAAAACCAAGGAAAGTTCGCTGAAGTTCCGGATTGATAAGGGAGGAAAAGGAGGAGATACACAACATCAAAGAGGAGGATGAGTCCCTAACCTTAAGCCATTTCTAGGTTCTAGCTTTCCTAACTTTTTATGTATTTTGTTATCTTTTTAATTTTGTTTATGGATACTTAAGGCTGCTTTGAAGCCCTAGACATGATTGAATTAATGTTATGATGCAATTTTAGTTTATTAATTTCATTTGAAAGCTAGAATCAGTTTTCTATCTCAATTGTTTCAAGCACATATTTTGAAGCTTAACTACCTTGTTTATGTTTGCTTTCTGTTGAGAATGATAAGGGTGACTACCATATCTTCTTTCATTCCTTAGCAACACGTGGTTAGGTTCAGAACTAAGCATGTAAGCTGATTCCATGAAAATATAGGATAAATGCCATGTTCTAGAGTTCATGTGATGTTCGTAATCCTCTTCGTTCTTAATGATTTTCTAGGTGCTAAATCTGAGTGTATGTCATGCTAGGTTGCACCTACAAATATAAGTTTGATTTATATACCATGCATCTTACATGCAAAGAAAGTGAGGATTGATACAATCTAGTTATATGCCATACTAGATATGTGAACATCTTAGTTGTGCATTTGAAATGGATAAGTTAAAAGATCATCTCATTGATTCACGAATGTTTAAGGGAAGCTCTTAGCTCATTTTAAGTCAGATTTATGTCCTAAAAACATTTCTAACCAATTTCATGTATTAGGTTTATTTTTAGATAGTTCTAATTTTTCCCTTTTCTTTCTGTCTTTATTTCTTTTCCAAAATTACTTGAACCCCCCAATTTTAAATCATAGGAGTCATTAACTGATGATAATATGTAAAAGTCAAAAGTTTTACTAAATTGTTTATCAGTCTTTATGGTTTGACACCCTTACTTATGCCACTATACTATCCTTATATTTGCACTTGAAAGGAACTTCAACAGAAACTCCAACTGCCCCTGGTGTTGACCTGCTGCTCCATATTGCTTTTCAGCATATCTTGCTCGTCTCTGTTGTGGTTGCAGTGCACATGGTTCATTCTGTGCTGCTCTCCATTGCGTTGGGCGAAGGCTAGCAGTGGAACTTAAGCTAGACTGCTTTCGTGCTCTCCTCTGTCCGTCATGCGGCTGCCTACTCCAATGCCTCACAAGAGGATCTTCTTGTGGGCCTAGCCTCATGTGGACACTTCTCCTAGAATGTCCTGAGTGCTCGTCGGAGTGTGGACCCTTGCACTCTAACTCGTGAGCCGAGTCGAGAATGAACGCTTCTCTGCACATCTAGACGGGAGAAAACGTTTTTCTAAGGGCCCAAACGAGAGTGCACACTAACCAAACGCATGGTTCGTGGCGGGCTAAGTGACTCTTTGTCGAAACATCGCTGGAATAAGTCATGTTCTTCCGCCCTTGTCCTGCTTCGGGACACCTCGTCTGGGTCGCACTGCATCGCGATGCGCTCGAGGTGCTAGTTCACCAAGGTGGTTTGCTGCGCGAGGGCACTCGTCAAATTGGCAACATCCTATGGCAGACAGTGCTGGCCATTTGGATTAGAAGAGTCTGGATAATGGGCGTCTCCATATGTGGTGGAAATGTAGTGGACTGTAAGTACAAAACTTGAGCCCAGAGCGGTATTCCTACAAAAAAGTGGGGTGAAAATAACCTTGAATCAATTGCGGGACCGGTGGTCGAAATTTGGATTAATGGAAATGGCCTTGGGTTGTATTGGGCAGCGGGGCGGGTCGTCAGAGCAAGTCGCGGAGCAGGCCAACCCGGCTAGGTGGTCGGCACGTGTGCTAGAATGCGCTAGGGTCGCGCGTGGGTTGGCTGTTGTTGGGCCATGCCTTGCTCCTCGCCAGATTAGGCTCAACATGCAATAGGTTAAGCTTGGTTGGCAGCAAGCTGGGCTTGGGCCGTCTGCCCATGGGCTGCTTTTGCTAGCTAGGCCAACTCTGCTAAGCTCCTATAGGCCTAAACTTGCGGTGCAGCTTCGTTGGCTGCTACAGTGGGATGGGTCTCTTACCTTGGGCCTGTTATGGCTACTGCAAAGCCTTGGGTCTCCTGCCTGTGGGCCAATAAGTGGACCTAGGCCTCCTACCCAGGGTTTTAAAGGTTCGTGCGCTGCAAGGGCAGCGACGTATAAACTTGGGTTATGGCTTGTGGCCTTACCGTGGCCGCTGGGTCATAGAGGTGGTGATGATGCGGCTCCGCGGCGGTGGGGCTCCTCCTGCCGTCGCGTTAAGCCTTCAAGATCTCCATCGTAGGGCTATGTCCTCGTCTCCGTTCTCCGATTCAAATCCTTGTACAGGGTTCCGTTCGTCGTGGTTTCTGAATTTCCTACCATTGTATCTTTTCTCCAATGATTGATCAAGAAACTTTTCTAGGAAAAATTAATTGATAGGACGTGTGAGAAATTCAACATAACAAAAATTTCAAGAAACAAATGTAAATGGCTTATTCGAGTATTTGAATCAGCTCTCAATGAAACCACCAATTTGTAGATGCAAATTTCCATCATCTTCAGTCTTGACAAAAATGCACCTGCAAAACAATCAACACATTTGATCAAATACCTAAGCTTCACGCGCCCACGAGGTGGGGGGAAGGGGGGGGTTAGGCCAATGGATCTCCGATGCCTAAGTCAGTTTCTCTGAGAGAGTAAAGTATTTAGAGTTTTTTAGGGGTAGCAAAAGCTTCTAAAATTTGGTAGAATATGGGGTATGTATAGGGGAGAGGGTCGGCTACGCGTGGGAGTATCTGAGGAACCAGCACCACCGAACACTAGTTGTTTGACCAGCATGCAACCACGAAATGGCAACTATCTAATCAACATACATCCACCGAACAACAGTTGTCCGACTAGTAGCCAACCACCAAAAAGTAGTCGTCTGATCAGTAGGCAGCTGCCAAACAACAATAAGCCATTTATCAATAGTAGGCTACCGATCAGAAACAACCTTATGTTGTTGGGCAGAAGTTTGACCAATTCCTTACATCTGCCGAACAACCAACTTCTGATGTAACTTCCCTTTCTTCACACACTTATACCCACTCATGAGTTCATGAATACGTCTGAGGTTTTTTTAGTTTTACCCATTCACGAGTCTATGGGTTTTTATCCCACCTTGGGTTTTACCATAGCAAGGTTTTGTGAGTTTTACCTTTTATTCATTCCTTAATTTGAGACTCATATTCACTCATTGTGTTGACGACTTCATCAACTAAAAAAAAATTTCTTACGAAAAATAATTGCGGTGATAGGCCAAATTAAACTCTTGTTTATTTAACTACCATAATTCATAATTCTTTATCTAAATTTATGAATCACTCACAGAATCTATAACCAAAATTTAATTACCAAAACATAAGATTTAATTTTACAATTAATCACCAAATTTCTTTTCTTAATTCAAATTCCCAACAAAAGATTTATCTCAAATATTTAAGGCTGCATCCAAACCTTGTTAAACTGTCTACGTACCCTTGATGAGGGATCAAGCCTTTCGTAGTTTACCTTTCATTTTCAATCCATTTCCAAAGACATTCATGCAATCGAAATAACCAACATTGGGTTTAATAATCGAAACACATCAATTGGATACCAAATTCATATTTAGAATATCAAAATTTGCACAAAATGGCATCAACCCACTGGCCACGCACCGCCGTGGGTGGCAGTTTCCGATGAATGGAAACCCCAAATTTCGACCAACTCTAAAAATTACCAAATTTTACAGGCAAGTAGACTTCAATGAGAGGAATAACTTCCAATTCGGCCGAGAAACACCTCAAATTGCCCTCAAACCGCTGGAAACCCTTTATTTGGGTGTTCTTGACTCCAAAACAACTCCGACACCCCCAACCAATGCATGGGATTTGTTCCAAGCCTCAAGGAGAGTCCAAAGGTGGTGGTAATTGAAGGATTTAGTTTCAAATTTTGATGAATCGAAGCCAAACCCGTCGCACTCACCGTGCGGTTTCTCTTAAAATCAAACCAATTTCTTCAGTTTTTTAGGTGAAAATGGGAGAGGAAATGACTAGGTTCAAAGTGATGAGTAATTTGACACCAGCCCCATCATCAACGATGGCAGGAATAGAAAAATGGAGTCGGGTCGGGTCGGGTCGGGTCGGCGGGTCGAAAAGAGGGAACCGGGTCGGCCGATTCTCCTTTCCCTCATTTCCTTCCTCTCCTTCTTTTCCAATGGTCCTATCCTTTTCTCCCCCTTCTAATTCATCCACCCGCTCATTTTCTCTCCTTTCATCTCCATCACAGCCACACACGTGGCACATCCATTACTCCAGAAAATCTGGAGCCTTCTAGATGAAGGTTAAAATTACAAAAATATCTTTAACTTTCAACGTTAATAACTTCGTCGTTGTAACTCCGTTTCACGAACAATTTGTGCCTGCGCATTCGTGAGATCGAGCTCTATTCAAACATGAAATTGTGACCTTGAAGGGTCTACGGATTTTAGATAATTAATTTTCAAACTTCAAACTTCGTAACTAGTTTAATTTAAAACTCAATTCAAATAGATATAAATTCTCGAAAAATAATATAAAATCTCAATAATACCAATACATAAATTATAATAATTTCCAGTAACAAAATTTTAAAATTCCTCAATTAAATTTGTATAACCATAAATTGATTTATTTCCGATTTTTCTCCACATATTCATAATTATGAATATTCTATTCCATATATTTAAATTTTCAGGTTATTACAGAAGACCTGATGTGCCATATACTTGAGTATTTACACACTTAAAGGGGAGCGTTGTAGTCCTAATAGTTTAGGAATGTGATTGTGTCTTCCTAGGAAATCTTTATAGGATTCTACCATGTCTTATACTTAAGATATTATCCTCTTAAAGTTATAATCCTATTGGGGTAAGGAATTAACCTTCCCTACTACTATAAATAAAGGCACAACGGGGTAAGAAATTGCATATCAGAATTCACCCAATTCTCTCTTTCTCTATACTTGTCACACCTCTCTACTCCTCTATAACTCTCCAGTTAAATAGGCTCTACAATAGATGGTTATATTTATTCAATAAAAGTACATTATTCGCATCAAATAGATATGTGCATCATGTGATGAATGCAATTTTTATGCAAATAAAAAGGTTTTTTTTTTCTATTAGCACCCCACATAATGTTTAATACACTCTACATTGGAATTTAATATTAAATGACTAATATGCAATGACAATTCCGACCTCATAAGGTTTTTTTTTTTTTTTTTTTTGTTTAGTTCTAAATACATCCCAAATCACTTTTAACCTATATATCTCAAGATTACTTATCTTCTTCAACTCTCAAAGTCACTCTCACCCTCAATTGTAGAGCAAAACCACAATCAATGGAACTACAAACACGTTGATTGGAAAATATATATATTTGACGAATGGATCATGAAACCGACGATTCGAAAGCTTCGCATGAGATAAGAATTCATATTTTTCATTATGCCTATAACCGCGTTAGGAATGCTATCAAATGATCATGTTGTGCTTGAGGGATATCTGTGATGTAACTTATTAGAACACGAAGTGCTTTGACATAATCGTTTTTGTGCCGATGCTAGAAAGAAATACAAGGACTTTACAATGTTCGGGAATAGGGGATTTTACAATGTTCGGGAAAAGGGGCAGACGAAGGCCATTATTTACCTGCATATTAAAGGCTGCCATAGCCAAGAAAGAAGGAAAATTATATTTGTAAGTTTGTATTGGAATCTACATGTTAAATGATTAATAAAATTTGTTTCTTTTTTAAACATCTGGTGTAGACTTGGCATTCGTATCGTCTTTTTCGTGTTCGTGTCTTACCCGATATGTTAACGGGTCGTGTCATGTAACACACCCGTTAAAATAAATGGGTAATATGACTCGATCTATTACCCGTTAGAGAAAATATATTTTAAACCAATAAATAATCAAATGAAAAACATAATACTAAATTAGTATATACATACCACATTGTCACATAAATATTACTTCAAAACACATTTGTCTTCCAAGTATCACATAAATATTAATTAATGTAGAAGTGTGAAAATATTTAAAAAATATATAAACGCTTGTAATGACAAGCTTTACAACTTTTGTGGAGGGCTCAACTTCGAAATTTGCCAATATAATCACATACACTATAGATCGAAATTTAACCATTGATTGTCGTTTATATTTACGCTACATTTTTGTCACTAAATTTTGTTTTTGTTTTTTTTTTTTTCACATTTTCTTTTTTATAGACTTAATCGTGTAGAGGATGCAGGAAGATGAACGGTTTCTAATTGTGATATTACGTACAAAGTTTCATCGTTAGTGAAAATATTGCTCTGAGTTTATAAAGTCTCTAGAAACTATATAACATTGACTCATATTTCATTTAAACATAAATATTGGAACGTAATCTCAACAATCTGAATCGTTCATTTTTCTACATCTGCTAAAAGATTCTGTTTCAAAAAACAAAATTTGAAAAACAAAATTCGGTGAGAAGAATGAAGTGTAAACAACAATCTTCAGTTAAATATAAATCTAAGGTTTATGGATTATGGTGTGGGATTTTGGAGTTGACCCCTTCACGAAAGTTATAAAGCTTGTCATTACAAGCGATTGTATATATTTTTTTTTACATTTTTCACACTTCAACAATAATTATTATTAATTTTCCACTCAAATAAAAAAGAGAAATACCCCAAAATGAGACAATTTCTTAATCTTGGGACAGAAATAGGACATTTCGAATATGCACACGGCATGCACAACAATTGGACAGAAGTAGGATTTTTCCTACACCTTGAAATGACCAAATTGTCCTCCTATATAAATGGGTTATCCAAAAATTTTAGCTCTCATTTCTCATTTTGTAGAGAAAGAAACAAAGAGGAGAGAGAGAAATCTCTTTCCCCCAATTCTAGTTCAAAGAACTCTAAGCCACCCATCTTCTTCATCCAAGAGCTCTCTCTAACCCACCCATCTTCTTCATCCAAGGCCTCTCTCTCTCTCTCTCTCTCTCTCTCTCTCTCTCTCTCTCTCTAATTTCGAATATGCATAAGAGCTTTCTCTCTAACCCACTCATCTTCTTTGATTTTTACCTTTTTCATTCTTAGGTTTTGTGAACTAGGTTTGCTTAGGTTTTGTGAACTAGGTTTGCTTAATTTTACTTTTTGATTGATGGATTTATGGAGTTGAAGTGATTGGTTTGGTGTTTCTTGGAGGAGACCCAAATCCTTCATTTTTTATTTTTTTTATTTTTTTTATCATTTCTCTGACTTATATGTAGGTTTTCATTTCTTCTATCTTTTCCCTCCTTATGTTCCCTCTCTCGATCCAAATTTAAAAGCACTAAAATAGGGTTTGGCTTTTGCTGCAATTAAATGAAAAATTGTATTAAAGGTCAGTTGCCTTTTGGAGAAGAGATAAATTTGACGAAAAAAAATCAGAATGGAAAGAATGAAGAGAGAAGGATATGGACGAAATTGTTTCGCGTACTCGTTTGCTCTCTTTGTATTAAGCTCTCTCATACACTGTATGTAAACGACATGCACATGTTATGCTCACAGATCTAGGCTCAACCCAAAAACCCATGGCTCAGATCTCTTTCTTCGAAATCAGAAAAATGACCCTAAACTTTATATGAAGAATCAAAGATTCATTAATTTGAATTTGGTATCAAATTTGATTGGGTTCAAATATTTCAAGGATTTGAAAAAATTGCAGTTTGAATGGGCATGAAAGAACTCAACTGAATCAAAGGAAATTGTGTCACGAACTCGTTTGCTTTTTTCGTATTTCCAAGGCCTGCCTCTGAATCAAAGGAAAAAGTAGTAAATTACGTTAATGCAAAGAGTATCAAAGATGTAAATATGCACCATCTACACCTAATACACTATATACACACCACATGCACATAATATGTACAGTACATGCACATGATATGCACAGAACGAGAGACACTTTAATGACAACATATTGGTATAGTGAATAGAATTAAAACATAATTTTTATGTATATAAGGTTACAGTGATAGTTTGAAAAGTCTTATTACATATATCAACCACTGTTTAACCATGCACGTGGAAAACATGATACTCGTTGTTGTTATTTCACAGATACGCATGACCCTTAACGTCCTCTAATTTTTTTCTTAATTTTTTTTTTCACCAAGGCCAACTAGGTTGTGGTCATACTTGTTAAATTATGGGCCACAACATACGTGCATCATAACTAATGAATATTCTCATATGCCCCAACATGAAACACAAACCCTAATTTAACTTCTAAGTATTAATTCATCTTACAAACAACCCACTTATTCCATAAATCATTGATGAAGGAACTTGGAAATAAACGCCCTACCTTACTATGCATGTCGAAACTTCAGTCACCGGAAAAAATGGAACTTTCCGGCCAAAACAAAAAATATGGTACAAAACCCAGCTCACTATTCTCACCTTTCTCTCACATCCCTTTGTTCGAAATCAGAGGTATGAGGTGAACCCCAAGCCCAACTCACTATTCTCACCTATTTTTGGACTTCCATCGCTTTGAAATTAGAGCTCAGAAATCTAAGGAAGGGAGAGGGAGTAGAGAGAGAAAGTAAGAGAAGAGAGAGAAGAATGGAGATAGAGTAGAGAGAGAGGAATCAAAAAATGGGAGGAATAACCTATTTATATGTGGGTATTTTAGTAAATTTGGTTTTGCGCATGACCGATTTGTCTTATTTCTGTCCCAAGATTAAGAAATTGTCCCATTTTAGGGTATTTCCCTATAAAAACACTATTCATGAGGGTTTGGAGGGTTTTAAAATCTAAACAATCATCTACGCGTGGAGATTCAATCACGAGTGTTTATATATTGTTTCACACTTGTACACTAATTATTATAAATTTTATTTATTTTGAACTCCCTTAAAAATACTATTCACGAGGGTTTGTGGGTTTTAAAAATTCAAACGACGATGTACCCATCTCAAGGCATAAAGGATGCGATCACAAGCATTTGCGTATTTTTCACATTTTTTGCACTTGTAAATTAATTATTATAATTTTTTATTATGTTTGGTATTTTTAAATTACTTAGATATTTTTATTTAATGTTTTTGTAATGTTTTTTTAATTTCACTTTTAAGAGGATAAATATGTATAAGTATGATTATATGAGAGAGTAAAAACATGTTAGGTCGTTGAGTCTAAAATTAAAAGTTGTCTTTTTTGCTAATTTGATTTGAATTTTGGACAACATGTCAAGTAAAATTTACCCAATAATGATAATAAAAAAAATCTCATAATAAAAATAAATAAATAAAACTTAAATTTTTCTAACTTACATAGAATAATAATAATAATACAACAATGTATATTTAATATACAATATATACACTATAGTATTGTATTTTATAGTAAATTTTTTTAGTAGTTTACCTTTAAAATCATCAAAATAATTATTTTCATAACAGGTTACCCGCATATAAACACGTTAAGGACCCGTTATTAACGAGTTCTTAACAGGTGACCCAATAACCACCCGATTAGTTATCGTGTTAACTCCGAAACCCGTTATTTTCATGTTGTATTAACAAGTCATGTAAGAAATTGCTAGGTCTAATCTAATGGATGTGGATTGAGCATTTTTACATTACTGTTAATAGTGTGAAGTGTGTGGGGGTGTATGTAGAAAAGTAAGGCATATATTCAAAGTGTGAGTATGATGATACTATAAAAAAAGTACGTGTAGGGGTGTGGTCAATTTGAATTTCAGAGGATTTCAAAAAGACATTTTTAAGTGTTAGATTTCAAAGGATAGTAGAATTCTTTCCATTTTTTAAATGGATTTTTAAGGATGGTTGATTAAAGAATTGAATGGATTTTGAGAGACTCTCTTGTCACTTTTAAAAATTATTATTTTTAAATAAAAACATAAGATTAAACTTGAAAAAATAATGAAGAATTGTGCCCAGTTCTCTAGAGTAACCCCTAATCCTCCATGGTCCTCCACTAGTAGAAAAGTTCAAATGCAAATTCCCAAAGTATACCTTCCACCATAATCATTCATGAAAGCATGATTTAGAAGGATTCCAAGGGTAGATAAAATGGTTGGGTTGAGGGCTTCCTGTCACATCCCGGCCCGGAGCGGATCACTTCCCGGGCCCGCTCCACCACCGTAGCACGATATTGTCCGCTTTGGGCTTACCATTCCCTCACTGTTTTGTTTTTGGGAACTCACGAGCAACTTCCCAGTGGGTCACCCATCATGGGATTGCTCTAGCCCCCTTCTCGCTTAACTTCGGAATTCCTACAGAACCCGAAGCCAATGAGCTCCCAAAAGGCCTCGTGCTAGGTAAGGATGGGAATATACATATAAGGATCACTCCCCTAGGCAATGTGGGATGTCACAATCCACCCCCCTTAGGGGTCCGACGTCCTCGTCGGCACACTCGCGACCAGGGTTAGGCTCTGATACCAAATTGTCACATCCCGGCCCGGAGCGGATCACTTCCCGGGCCCGCTCCACCACCGTAGCACGATATTGTCCGCTTTGGGCTTACCATTCCCTCACGGTTTTGTTTTTGGGAACTCACGAGCAACTTCCCTGTGGGTCACCCATCATGGGATTGCTCTAGCCCCATTCTCGCTTAACTTCGGAATTCCTACGGAACCCAAAGCCAGTGAGCTCCCAAAAGGCCTCGTGCTAGGTAAGGATGGGAATATACATATAAGGATCACTCCCCTGGGCGATGTGGGATGTCACACTTCCCATGTAAATTCAAGCCAACATAATGAACTCGATATATTTGGAATTAAGAACATGATAGTAGAAAGAAGATAAGAGGGCAATTGAGTAGTTGGGAAATTGTAATATGGTCAAATTGAATCGAATTCTATAAACCGAAAGAATAATCTGATTAAAAATAAATAAAAACAAACCCAAGTGAGAGATCTTAGTTAGGTTATTTTAGAGGAGTGGGGTGGGTGGCTGAGTGTAAGATCCCACATCGCCCAAGGGAGTGATCCTTATATGTATATTCCTATCTCTACCTAGCATGAGGCATTTTGGGAACTCATTGGCTTCGAGGTCCATCGGAACTCCAACGTTAAGCGAGTTCGTGTGAAAGCAATCCCAGGATGGGTGACCCAGTGGGAAGTTCTCGTGTGAGTTCCCAGAAACAAAACCGTGAGGGCGTGGTCGGGGCCCAAAGCGGACAATATCGTGCTACAGTGGAGTCGAGCCCAGGATGTGGTGGGGGCCGGGGTCAGGATGTGACACTGAGCCGCTAGAAGAGATGAAGTAAGGATGGGTTTCTCTAGGAAAATGGAGAGTGAGAAAGAAAGATCGAGTTGCAAAGTGGATAGAGAAAGAAAGAAAGCAAGAGGGTTGAAAAGAAGTCATAGGAGTGGAGGTAGGATTTTGTTATGCTTATCATCCCTTCTCAAATCCTACAAAATCTCTTATTGATGAAATCCTTCAAATTTTCTGAATTTTTTACTTATACATTTGCATGGACTCTATAAAAATCCTTTAAAATCCTAGTTGATTGCACTAGGATGAGTCCTTATTTTTTTTTAACAAAATGGAGGGTGAGAAAGAAAGATCGAGTTGCAAAATGGATAGAGAGAGAAAGAAAGCAAGAGGGTTGAAAAGAAATCCTAGGAGTGGAGGTAGGATTTTGTTATACTTATCATTCCTTCTCATATCCTACAAAATCTCTTATTGATGAAATCCTTCAAATTTTCTGAATTTTTTTCTTATACATTTGCATGGGCTCTATAAAAATCCTTTAAAATCCTAGTTGATTGCACTAGAATGAGTCCTTATTTTTTTTTTTATTTTTTTTTTTTTTTTTTTAACAAACGATATTATCTACACTAAGGGAAAGGGTGGGCTTAGCCTAGGCCTAGCAATTTTTGACAAGACTCGTTAATCTGACACAAAACGAAATTAACAAGTTATCGAGTCGACACGATAATGAATCGGGTCGTTATTGGGTAAACCGATAAGCACCTGTTAAGATAACGGGTTGGTCCAGGTATACACGTGGGTAACCCGATACATGATAAGTAAAATATTAATTTAATAATTTTATACCCCTAAAAATACTATAATAATTATGTATCATACATATATATATAATATTATATATATTAAATTTAATTTAAAAAATTTGGAAAAAATGAGGTAATATATTTTTATATGGCATAGCACTATGTTTTATTTCTTTTCATAATTATTTTGGTAAACTTCTCATAATTTGAATGGTTTATAATGTTTGGTTTTTCTGTACTTAATTTATACGGAAAAGAGTCCTGATGTGGGAAACCTTACTTAAAACATCATCAACATAACTCTTGAAGGCAATAGATCAAGCCAAAGTTCCAAGACAATTTCCCCATGATGATCGATGAAAATTGAAGGATTATGTAAAGAAATAACATGCAAGCTTTGAGTTTCATTGGCAAAATTTTAACTTCTGAGAAAGGCTTCACAACTTTGAAAAGAAAAACTCATTCATTTTGCATATCATTGCACATTTGATATTTTGTAGTAGACTAGTAGTGTATTTGTCACATCCCGGTCCGGACCCCTACCACATCCCGGGCTCGACTCCACCGTAGCATGATATTGTCTGTTTTGGGCCCTGACCATGCCCTCACGGTTTTGTTTCTGGGAACTCACACAAGAACTTCCCAGTGGGTCACCCATCCTAGGAATGCTCTCGCCCGAACTCGCTTAACTTCGGAGTTCCGATGGAACCCGAAGCCAGTGAGCTCCCAAAAGGCCTCGTGCTAAGTAGAGATGGAAATATACATATAAGGCTTACAGGATCCACTCCCCTGGGTGATGTGAGATGTTACAATATTGGTGTTATTTTATTAAGCTCTTATTTTGGAGTGTAGATGTAGTACTTAACGACAAATGTGTTTTTATGTTTTGAAGTAATATTTATGTAGTAATGTGGTATGTGCAAATTTAAGGAAAAAATAATATTTTTCTTTACGGGTCATAACAGGTCGAGTCATTTTATCTGTTGGGCAAAGTGAACGACATGTTAAAGACCCATTAAAATAACGGGTGTGACATGACACGGCCCATTAAGATAACAGGTGTTACATGAACATGACACAAAACACGACTCGTTTGCCAAGCTTAGCTTAGCCTCACAATGGACGAGCAATAATAGAGTTCAAATTCGCCTTTGGCGAGAATCAAATCTAAGATCTCTTTTAAAATGCCTTAAAATACTTGTGTGGGGTATAAGGCCATCTCCAACTAAAGGAGGGCCAAAAGGCTCCCTTTAGCCCTATAGCCTTGTAAGAAATTATATTTTAATGAACAGTGTCAAGCTATATTTTATACCATCTCCAACCGAGGGGCCAAAAGGCCATAGGCCGAATATAGCCCTTTGACAAAAAAAACCATCTCCAACCGAGAGGGCCTAAGGCGATAAGCCAAATATAATTTATTATTTTAATTGAATTAATATGGTTACTTAAATTAAACTACTATATTAAAATAAGGCTTTCAGACATATTTTGAGTGTCACTTGTCGCCAAATGAATAAACCTTCAGATTTCTTATATTTATGTAATCTTAATAATTTTTTGGATAGGATTTCGAGTGACACGTATCGCTAACATTAGTAACTCTCCAGATTTCTTATCTTTATGTACTCTCAATAAATTTTCGGATAGGATGCATGTGTCGTTAAAGTGAGTAACTCTCTAGATTTTTTATCTTTATGTAATCTTAATAATTTTTCGGATAGGACTTCCGAGTGCCACATGTCGAGATGTAATTGGTTGTGCAAATTTTAGATGAGATTCTTATCTACGTGGCATTTCTTATCTTCAGCTTCCAATGTTATTAAATTGGCTGGATATTGGGGTAGAATTCACATACCTTCATCTTTGCCCTCTCCAATATGTCTTTCAATTTAAGTTTGCAATTAATTCCAACCTTGGATCCTCTTCACATTCCAACTGGGAGTCCTCATCCAATTCTGAATTGGAAGATAAGTGGGCGCAGATAAGATAAGAAAATGAGGAATCTAATGAAGAAGATGAATCATGGCGCAACACACCATATATTGCAGCAATGGCTGGGGTCATGGTGTGTAAGGAAACTGAAGAACAACCTTAATGGGGTGGCTCTGTTGCTGGTCGCTCTTACAAACCACGAAATAGAGAGATGGCGCATGAGACTCTGATGGACAACTACTTCAACTCCAAGCGGTGTACACAAAAAAGGATTTCAGACATCTCTTTCAAATGAGGCGTCATGTCTTTGAGCGTTTACTTCGTGATGTCTAACATGTCAATCCATACTTTCAACAAAAAATGGATAGAGCAAGCAATTATGGTTTCTCACCTCATCAAAATGTTACTATTGCACTCCGAATGCTGGCCTATGCCTCCCCAGCTGATGCGATAGATGATACATATGGTATGTCTGAGTCTACATGCCTTGATAATCTTGCTGAATTCTGTCACACAATTGTTCAAATGTACAAAAAGGAATACCTTCATGAACCAAATCAAGCAGATTTGGCTCGGATCATTCGCAAAGCTGAAGATCGTAGCTTTCCAAGCATGATAGGGTCATTAAATTGCATACATTGGCAGTGGAAGAACTGTCCCACCATATGGCAAGGAGGATTAGCGGAAGATTGAGAAAGCCAACTATTGTGTTAGAGGCGGTTGCCTCGTTTGACACGTGGATCTGGCATGCTTTCTTAGAGTCCCAGAATCCCAAAATGACATTACAGTACTCTGGCGTTCACCCCTCTTTAATAACCTAACGGAGGGTAAATCACCTCAACTTGACTATTACATCAACGAGTGTCAATACAATATGGGGTATTACTTGGCAAATGGCATCTTCCCAAAGTGGGTGACACTTGTCCAAGCAATTGTAAACCCTGTGGATGACACCCAAAGGTGGTTTACCTTACACCAAGAGGCATACCAGAAAAATGTTGAGAGAGATTTCGATATTCTACAAGCACGGTGGAGGATCATTAAGGAACCAACAAGACGATGGAATCGAGATAAATTGAACTCCATCATGATGTCGTGCATCTTATTACACAACATGATTGTGGAGGATGAGTGAGATGACTATATTGATGGAGAGTCTGATGACGACCAAGATGATCCAAATAGGTCAAGTATGGCTCGTGCGAAAATATATGATGGGCCTAATTTACCTTTGGATGCAAGAACTGGTAATATCTCTTTAAATGAGTACATGAGGCGCTATAGGATGATACGTTTGCATGCCATAAACAAGTACCTACAACAGGATCTTGTTGCACATCTTTGGGCCAAAAGAACCATGGAGTAGGTGTTTAAGTTTTATGTTGTTAAATGTTTTGTTTAATGTTGTTTAAGTTTGAATAACTCCCCCAAGTAGTACTAAGGTGGATATTGTGTTGTTTAATGTTGTTTAAGTTTCATGTTGTTTAATGTTGTTTAATATAAAGAATACAACAACTTAAATTTAAAAACTACAACTTAAATATTAAAGTCTACAACAACTTCAATTTAAAGACTATAATCATCATCATCTTCATCCGCCATTGTAGGAGTATAGTCGGATGTAAACAACTTTCGTCGAGCCATAACTTCCCTCTTTTTCCTATCAAAATATGTCTTACTCATTTGAGTGTACTCTAAAGTGTTCATTTGCATGTTCCTATCATTCATCTCTTTTGGTAATCGCAATGAGGACGCCATTTCCTCTCGAAAGGCTAAATCATCATTTGCCTTGCCATTTTCCTTCAATTTCGGGCCTTATTTCATCCCGTAGCCCTAGGTATGGAAGATTCACCCGGAGACATATTTTCAACCTTTGTTTCTTGAATGATAGGAGATCTTTGTTCATCTCCAACTGCATTTGAGGAAACATTTCCAAACACCGGCGTAGGACCAAATCTTTCTTGAGGTGGATCTTGAAATAACACTCACCCTTTACAAATTTCCCAACAATCGTAATGACTAATGGGTTTTTTCATGTCCTCCATATACAATTCCTCTGCTTGGCATACCTAGAAAATATAATTACAAAAATTAAAAGAAATTAATTTATGAAATTAAATGTAATATAATTAAATATTTAAAATAACTTGTGAAAATACTTACTTCGTCGTAGTAATTGGCTCCAGTTTCATGTCTAATTTGGGTGTTTAACATTGCTTGATGTCATTTATTCAAACTTGGTTGAAGATGTTTTTTCCATCTTGAAGAACAACTCTCGTGGTTTCGAGGATTCGGTGGAGTGGTGCCTTCGTAGAACTCATAGTATTTTTTGGACGTACGAGTTCAAATACCTTCACTTGTTTGAGAACTCCCATTGACACTATCTTCTGAGACCCATCTATAAGCCCTGCAAAGAGCTTCATCTTCTTTTCAGGTCCAAACCCTTCCTTTCATTGCAGATGTAGCCATTTGAAAATTATTGAAAAATTTGAAGGAATGATTATTGGAAGAGGTAAGAGAATAGAATGTGAAGAATTAAAATAAAATGAGGTAAGATAGTATGGAATTGTGAAAATTTTGTGAGAAATGATGTAGGAATAGCTTAGGTATTTATAGGAAAAAAATTAGAATTTATAAAAAAGAAAAAAAAAATCAAATGCATCGTAACCTGGTTTCAGCATGACGTCAGCTAGCCGTTGCTAGTTGAGGTTACCGTTGCATTTGAATTGTTGGGCCGGGAAAAGGTTGGCTGGATGAGGCTAGCCCGCTGGCCTGATTTCATTTTTTGGTCCGATGGGGTTCACAAATCATTTGGCCTAGCCCTCAATTGAAGACCCTTTTTGAGTCATTTCGAATTATTTTTCAGCCTATAATCCTATGATCGGGAGATGTCCTAAGTAACCAGCCATAAAAAAACCTAAAGAAGCCGTAAATTTTAGTCATCCTCCTCAACTTTCAATTTTCTGTTGTGGAATTTCTTCACTGGGTTTGATCTGCCGCTCACAACATCCTTGTAGAGGAATTCAGAGTTCAGGTGAGGAAGAAGAACAGAGAGAGTCATGAGTTACGTATTGCCGACATTGACGAAGAAGCAGGAGGTGGATTCCTTCATCCGATCCACCATCGACAAAGTCCTCGTCCTCCGCTTCGGCCGCTCCTCCGATTCCGCTTGCCTTCTCCTCGACGACGTTCTCGCCAAAACGGCGCGGGAGGTCTCCAAGTTCGCCACGGTCGCGCTTGTCGATACCGATTCGGAGGAAATTCAAGTCTACGTCAGGTATTTCGACATCGCTCTGATCCCGTCTACCATCTTCTTCTTCAATGCCCACCACATGAAGATGGATTCCGGAACTGCGGACCACACCAAATGGGTCGGCGCGTTTCAGCAGAAACAGGACTTTATCGATGTTGTCGAGGCGATTTTCAGAGGAGCGATGAAGGGGAAGATGATCGTGAATTGCCCCCTTCCACCGGAGCGAATACCCAAATACCAGTTGCTCTACAAAGATGTGTAGAAGCTCTACACATTAAAGGTATTTCATTTTTCAAATTTTTTCGTTGCTGTGAGTTTTTGTTACATTTCGTTATTGGTTAACAAATCAGATTTGGTTGTATAGTTTAATTAGATTTCGTTATTGGTTAACAAATCAGATTTGGTCTTATTTGAGATAATATTTGTTGAATAATTAGAATTTGAAGCGCATTAAGTTATTGGTTACTTGAATTGTGCATTTGATTAGTTTCGTATTAGAGATACGGGAATGATATATACACACTTACTGGCCGTTGTTTCTATTTGATTTATTTAATCCGCTGACAGATAACAAAGAGGAGCATGTGAGATGCTAAATGGGGTATGTGAAAATCATCTCCTTAGAGATAATATTCATTTTGCCAATCCGTATTAGTGAGCATTAATTTGTGGATTTGGATTGTGGGTTCTTCTTTCGGAGACAACTTGGTTAATAGAGTCAGTTACTTGAATGTGTTTTGTACGTCCAAATGAGGAGAGAAAGTTACATAGAACGGATTCACTGCCATAGTGGAGTTCTGGCATTGTATTATTGAACCGGAACTCAGTGACAATGAACCCATGCCATGTAAGTCCTTCTCCTAAATGAGAGTAGGAATCTGTTTCTAATTTGGGAGCTCGAGTATCCTTTTTTAATTGAGTCCCATAAATAAAATAAAGTTGACATGTATTATTATGCAGATATATACTTGATCAGAATGAAGAGCAAACTGCTGTTTTTCAATTGTGAATTTGATCGAAGAAAATTAACTGGTTTTCTTCTTGAAGGTTGAAATTTTACTTCTTGTTCTCTGGTGATTTGTTTGTGTATGTGATTTCACTGATTTGGTTGGTTGACAAAGTTGTATCAACAGTTTTCTTTATGTTTTAATGCAGGCTTAACTCTTTATGTTTGTAACATAGGCCTGACTCTGTATCTATTTGTAATATAGGGCCTTTTATCCGCCATGAACTGTAATTGTGTGTCGGTGGTACGAGCAATGGAGCCATAGAATTCTTAGAGTATTTAATGATTATGCATTGCTAGGAACTTTATTATTCAACATTTAGAGACATGATATTTGTGCGGAGTTGCATGCAGACCTACACGGAGATTTGAGTCTCCGTGCACTTGAGATTTGAAAGATACACAGTATGATAAAATCTTCAAAAAGGATGGAATAATCCACATTACTGTGCAACTTTGGTCAGCTAGTGTCCTAAACACTTAAGGTCTTAAAACTTGAGAAGTAGAAGATGTGTATGAATTCCCGAATAGATAAAATGAGTTGTTTATGTAAGATAGAAGGCTTTTTAACCACTCTGACGTTGCAAGATACTGTTATGCAGTTTTTGGTTAGTCGATGGAGCAATAACCTTCTTTCGCCTTATTTTCAGGTTGTCTTCTTCGGTTCTCTTATTTGTAGCTTTGGCACACTTACTAACCTCAAGGAATTTTTGTTCTCAGCCATGTTTGATTTTCTGGAAAAATTCACCGCTGACGAAGGAAGCAGGGGTTCATGGCCCTACTACATGGTTTTGCGCCAGGAAAGGCGAAAGACGTTGGTGAAATTTTTTTGACATGGCCAACATTTTGAAGTTCTAGAGCATGATATACAACTCCATTTGCACTAGTCCTAGATTTGTTTGGTAGTCCTAACAGGAACTGTAAGCCACTGGACTCACAAGAGTCACCAAGGAGGACATTTAGATTGAGTGCTGTTATTCGTATCCATCAGTTCTAATTTCCGATTCACCTACTCATGAAAGTCGTCATGTGAACGAATTTGATATGTAAACAATCAATCTGACACTCTTTCCAAGTGTAATTTGTGGTGTATTTCTATATGTTTATAGTAGAGATGACTTTTCTTGAAATCTAATAACAGCTAAAAAGAAAAAGTATGGTGAATGTAACGTACTTTCCAACGTAGCTTATGGAGTCATTTTGCTTTTTAATGTTTTAAGTTGAGATTTAATTAATTAATTTTTATATCAACAGACTCATCCGGAAGACAATGAAAGAACGCCTAGGGCCATGCACCCCTCCGAGCAAATGCTTCCCAAAAGATGTATATCATATTCAAACCTGTTGCGAACAAGCATATGGGTATTATATATACATCCATCTACATGTCATTTAGAACACAGAAAAAATGAATTCTCATTCTGAAATACCAAAACCTTCTTGCTGAGAGAACCATAAAGATATTCGCCAGAAACCAAGTTTTTCGGTGCTGGAATTCTAGTTTGGTCATTGTATCCTAGTGAAGCAGATGTTCATCGAACTATAAGTACTAAGTAGGGACGAAATTCTATTTTAAGGATATTGCGATACGCAAGCCTTGATCACTGTTTTTACTTGTTTGATATTAATTTCATTTTTCATAGTTCATGAATATACTCAGTTGTGGTTAATTAATTATTAGCATATGTGAATTTATATATATATATATATATATATATATATATTTATCATTAATTGTTGATACATATCCAACACTCTTTGTCATCTCATAGTTTAACATCAATTTCGTGCCTACATTGTGTCAAAAACATGAGTTTCAAAGAGTGAATATAGAGTTCCGCTTTAAGAGTCCCCTTAGCATTTCTCTTGCAACAATAGTGGACTTGCATTTGGCGGAAAGGAACCAAATAATGAGGATTTACGGTTCCTAACTATTGCGTATGCGCAGAGTTTGCAATTAGTTGCTTCTGCATACGAGTCATAATGGACGTTTAGTAATCAGCAGAAAACAACTGAAAATGTTAAGGAAAAGCTAGAATCAACTGCCAAATGTTCTACACCCTAAAATTGTGAAATGCAACCGGAGTTCAGAGTGATGAAAACTGTACACAAAAGTGCTTTTTCTCTGTTTTGGCGGAAATGCATAAAAAGCCTATGGTTTAACGAGCTATGACCAGGCGCTTCATTGATTGACAGAACTACGTGGAACAAACTGTGACGATCTCCCACCGGCTTGTGATGAATCGTTAGCAGAAAAAGGTGTGTAACGCTTCCAATATTCCTGTTGGCCTTGGCCGCGACCACCCTGCTGTTGGCCTCTGCCACGGCCATGACTATGATTTAATTGTGAACTCTGCCAAGAATGGTTTGTGTTATGTCCGAAACTATTTCTAGATGGCCAAAAAGCATTGTTCGCTGGTTGTCCTCGTGCACTTGGCCTCCAAGCTTGGCTTGGCTCCGATATCTTCAAATCCTTAAAGCCTTGTGCTCGATCTCCGGAAACATAACCAACTGCCCTCCACTTATCATTAGAGACTGATCTCCCATGAAAAGAGACTCTTTTGTAGTCTGTGGAACCCATGGCTGAATATGAGCTAGATGACATTACTCTTTCGCCAGGTATTCCCCGAGGAGCATAAAACCGTTCTCCAGAATTAGGATTAGCAACTTCTTTGCCTCTACCACAATCCCATCCAGAACCTGCAAATTTGTGTATTAAATCCGTAGAGCTAGAAGTGCATCTAGCATTGTTCTGGAAGCCTCCATTTCCGTTGTTATCTCGTCTCCGAAACCTCTCCTGGAGCCGGGCGCTGCATTGCATTTAGTTCTCTATTGAATAAGTTAAAAGAGAATAGGCAGTACACATAAATAAGAGAAGCAAATGGAGAAGACCGGAAGCAATAAACCGATTGACCTGGAAGTGGTGGTGGTGGTGGTGGCAGGTGCGCTTCCCTGATATTCATGCCATAATTTTGTCTCCGTAAGGTCATCCTTGGTGATTGTCTGCAAAAGAATATGATCAGAAAAATTGTCATTTCATTCAAACGACTACCGAAACTATCTAAGCTTGTTGCACGCTAATTAAGTTGCATAATATATAACATAGCATATTGATGAAGAAAAGTGATGCCACCTGAGTTTTGAACTAAAAGATGCATCTGGAAACGTATAAATAAAAGTTCCAGAAAATACATAGGATCAGAGGTGGAAAAACAGTTCGATTTAATACCTTACTGGGATGCTTTACACCATCAAGTAAACGAGGCATATGTGCATCACTATCGGGAAGCTCATATAGCATGCAACTGCAACAGGATTAAATTAAAGAGACGATAACATATGACAGTAACGTATTGAGCAGAACGAAAGATACAAGTCATTTGCGTTTTTGACTTACACGACATGGTCTTCTTGAAGCTTGTAATCTCCTCCTTCACTCATGGCAGCATCAAGACGACGTATGGTGCCAGCAACTCCAAAACTGGAAAGGCATAAAACATGAAAAAAGGGTAAAACAATCCAGGAATAGTTCAGTCCAAACAGAAGAAAAAAGGGTAAAATAACAAAGCAATACTACAGCAAAACAATTGTCCTACCTCGAACTAGTGTCAATCTTGATAGACCAACTTTCCTTGCTAGATAGTGACATAATTTGTGACACCAAATTGTGTGTTCTTCGCACAAATAATTGATCAGATTTTTCTGTATTTCGATCTCTTTCGTCCCCCTAGACAACGTAACATAAGCTTGGAATACATTTCGAATAAGGCAATAACTCTCAAATACTTGTGTAGACGAATAAAAGAATTTCTGTACCAGCAGTTCTTTGTCTAAGTTTTTAGTCTCAGACAGAAGGCGTTCCTCTTCAATAAATGGAAGCTTGCAAATACCCTTGGATGATGATCAATGCCAATTAGCGAATAAATAACAGTAATTTGAATAATGGTGTGCGTAAATTATAAAAAAATAAAAATAAAACAGAAGCTTAAGAAGGCAACCAAACCTGCCATGTGAAGCGTTTCCCATCCATGTCGATTTCAAAATCTACAAATGAAACAGAAGCTTGTAGTTACTTCTAGGAAATCCCCTCGATATAACATTATTGAGATTACAGAACAGGACTTACCAGTAGGATAAAAGTCAATAATGCTGGAACTCTCTTCAGTCATTAGTTTCTGATAATCTTTAGGAAGTGCATGAGCACTACAAAAAGGAGAACATTCGTCTTATCCCTTATAGAACTTAGGAAGACCAAACTTGCAAAGCAAGGGAACAATAAGGAAAATAGCAGAATTACCTTCTTGGAGGTAACACAGCCATGAGAGTATCAATAGGCTTAAAAGGGAAACCTTTTTTAAACTTCGCTTTCACCTGACCAAGGCCCTTGAGGTCTGAAGCAAATGGCCCGTAATAGAAAGGATAAAACCTGAAAGGATGTTCCGGAGAAATAATTTAGCATCATTAGTTTTCATATCAGTATCTAGTAGCTATGTGAGGTTCATATTACGTAAATGTCTTACCATGTCCATGATGGGGGCTCCGAAAAATAGTACAATAAAACCCAGAGCAGTCCCTCAGTGTAGCATTTAACCTATAATTATATCAGCAATTGGAATTTTCGTGTTAGAGGAAGCTTTGAAAAAAACAAAGGTCTCTGAAATACACAGAAACAAAATAAACTTCAATGGAAGTAAACCCGGTATAATATTGCTAAATCACATCAAAAGTTTTTGTAGCTTTTACAAAAACTCCATGGAATGAAGGCAGCAGTTTGTTGAAAGGGGAAAAAAGAACCATGGCAATTAGACATACTACTTCCTTCCTTTTTCTTTCAATATCCGCTGGACCTTCTGCAGAAAATTTGTATTTGTAATATCTTTCCTTATAGCCTCCCACAGCGAATCGGACCTGAAGGAATGTTGATCAAGCATGTAAAACTCAAATTTTAAAGTACGGTTTGATGTAAATGGTTCACAAGAAATTATGAGAAAGAATATTGGAAAGTCATACCTTGTCACTCCCCAAATCACCATTCTTGAACAGATCAGATTTCCTTCTGATGTTATCTTTCATTTTTTTCTTCAACTCCTTTGTATTTTCTACAACCTGAACAAACACCACATATATGCATGTATAAACGAGACCACCAACTTTTAAGCATGCCAAAAAATATAGAACCAAAATACTTTACCACATGTGTATAATGAAGCATACAGTGTACGCATATAAAACACTATACCCCGAAAATTACATCATAGGAAACCTTAAGGGAACAAACGTACTTGAGAATGCATAATGTCAGACGTTCCATCTGACCAAACTTCCAGTTCTTCTCCACTGAAGAATGCCTGAGTATTGCTCGAACCAGTAATTGAACTTCCAGTATCAACTTCTTCCTCTAGCTGGCAAAGCATATGCAATTAATGCAGCATGTAATTCATAAGCAGAACATTTATTAGATAAACACTACACACAAATGTGTCTGCCAAGCACTCACAGAATCATTATAATAACACAGACGTCTCAGTTTACGGTCACGTAGTTCTGATCTTTTCTTGAAAATTTTGTCTTCATAAGAACCAACAAGAAGGATGAATTTCTCAACTCTGGATAGCTTGATGTACCCTGATTTCTTGTCATTGACCTGGATTTGTGCATATAAGAAGTGGCATGAAGATGATCTTGTCGACATTGATATTTATTTTTGTTGTGAAGAAGATGAAAGTGTTATGAGGCTACTCAATGTTATACCCGGAGCATATCAACCATGTAACCACCGAGATTTTTTAATTCTTTCCTATAGACAGTCATCAGCAAGTCAATTGCACCCTGGACACAATTATTGGCGTGTAAAATTAGTTCCGGTTTACATACTTATTTTTGTATTGGCATCTATAAAACAAGGGCCATAAAACAATGAAGTTTACAAAGAACCTCATGAATTTCCAAAGTTGGCATGTGGGGCAGAAAATCATTTCCCGCAAAAAAGCACATGAAGATAAAGTCATCAATTATACGCTCAAGATCAAACTTAAAGTTCTCGGGTGGGTCGTCAATTTTCAAATCAAGCTCCAAGTATTCCCTCAAAATCCAAACATGAAGAAACTGCAATTAGAAGAACAGAAAAGGTGAACCAAAACAGCAGTCAAGTTTCAGGGAAGGATAACAGCACCACTTCGGATACCTGAAAGGGCTTTTTTAGCATGGATCTTTTTTTGTTATCCGACTTTCCTGAAGATGGACCCTTCTCTCGAATAGATTCACGGTTTTTATGACGCTGTTCATTATGTAGAACATCCTATATCCAGAATATGAAAAGAAAAAATTCAAGTTCATTAGATAAAGTCAGAAGCTCCATATATTGTCACATTGCTTCATCGATGCTTTGAAAGCCCTAGTCAAACATGAAATCAACAGGGTGACTAATTTTTGAATTTGAGAAATTTTAAGGCTTTGTAATTAAACCTCTCTCAGTATGGAAAAGTGAAGCTCATGCGTGGCCAAAGCCAACATGACAAGATCAGCATCCTGCATGCCACGATGCCAATGAAGGATCAGAATGTAAAAATTCAAAAAAATGAGAAGTAGGTTAGGAAATAAGTATTTAAACAAAAATAATAAGTGCAACCGTATAATTCTTTTTCTTCCAAATTTCCAACAAAATTCTAAAACAATACAAAAACAAGAAACAGTTGTGTGAAGCATACTATTCATCATACCAGTCCATATAAGCAATGGCGCGTGTTTGGATCATATGAAGGAAGATTGCGCTGTGAGCGTATGAATGACATTATTTTGTGCTCACCTTCCCCAGGAGCATTGGCATCAGACAGAATTACCTAATGCAGTAACCATGAAATTAAAACAAAGAAGAAACAGGAAAACAATACATACAGACGTCATGAATTACACACTAATGATTGTTCGTGTAAATAATGGTTGTTCATGTATTAGTAATTTGATATATAAATGTTATGATGGACCAGACCTCGATGTCCCTCCAGCCTAGATCATTGCTCAAACGTAAACTGATATAGTTTCGAAGAGCCTTTGACAATTTATGCATAAATTCAGTTCCGGGGGTTATTATATTAGAATCTGATACTTCAGACTGCTGCTTTGGTAGGACTTGTTTGCTTTCCAATTCAAACTGTCTTCTCAGCTTCTCTTCTTCAACTTCCTACACATTTGAAACCAACATTTGGGACATTTATAAACTTGTACAAACAAGGTTACGTAAAGCAAAATAAACTGTGATTCAGAAGCATCTCATAGTAAAAGTACCCACAGCGATCTCAGCATCCTTCGCTGACTTAAAGCGCCTCATTCGCTGTTGATTCATTTTAGCCCTTGGAGCAACTCCATCTACAACAAAAATTAAAATTTATACCATCACGTGCAATATTTCTAGTTTATATCATTAAGTGCAACACATATATAAGAACACATATCTCAACTGCATTGCGGTTGATTAGGGAAAGCAAACAGCGTATAAAAGTCTCATGGGTTTATTAAACACTACGAGATCAAAAACAAAATTCAAACTTCCTCACCTATGGCCAAGTATAGTAGCTTCCGTGGCCTAACAATATTGAAAAGTATATCAATATATTCAAAAATATTGATGAACACCTCTTCAAAATTTGCTGGTGGCAGAAGCTGAACACAGAATGTAGAAATTATATTATGTAACCAAATATGGATAAAAAAAAAAAATTCGTAACATAAAGATAAAGAAAATATCAAAAATTGTTATTATAGAATGTTTATCTTATTGCTAGTGAAGAATACATGTATATATAGAGAGAGGGAGAGACTGAGAGAAAGAGAGGAATGAATAAGGTCGTACTCCACCATCATCATCGTCATCTGCTTCTGGGTGGAAGCAAGGATGGATGATCCCATTCATGTCAAGATAAAAGTTATCGAACTCCAAGTTAGTAGGGTTTGGGTTTGGAGACTCCTCTCTCTGACCTTCGATAGCTTTGACCACCACTTTGGGATACTTGTTCACCAGCCATTTGAAAAACGAGGGCACCCCCATCTCTGTCACTCTCTGTCTCCCTCTGTCTGAGATATGCACTGGTATCTAAAGAGATGAAATACTGCTGTCCAGTAGTCTCTTTTGTCTTTTGGAACTTTACTTGCTTTATACTAGCTGATGACACAGTGTGGTTCACGCAGACATGTACAAGGGACACTGGGTTAGTAATTAAAGACTAATGTTAGGAAGAATAAATTTGTAGATTAAATGATGTGTTATCAATAGAAAATGAGCACGTTTATCAACGTTTAAGTAATAATCTAATCATCAATTTTCATGTCATTTAGTTTATAAAATTTAGTCTACAAATTTAGTTCCCATCACATTACTCATAATTAAATGAGGGACCCTGCTTGGGAGCAAACTTTATTTCAATGGCCAAGAAAGACTCTTTCAAAATATGACTTTCTATGAACTCTTTGTCAACTCATATTGTGCCAAAAATATAAGGTGGCGAATAATACATGGAGAGTCACACTTTAGAAAAAATGTCATTAGCATTTCCCAAGTATTTTACTAAAATTAGAAAATGGAAAATTTCTGTACAACCAATCAAATACTTGGTACACACAATAACATTTACTATATATTGCATCACATTTATTAAAAAATTATTAAACAACTTTGACAACAATAGAGGGCTTTGTCTTCAATTGAATCACCGTCGCGTAAAAAACTGAAGGGCTCGATTGGAGAGAATTTGTTGTCAATTTTTACTGTTGTAGGTCTTTTGAGTGCAACGATAGGAATTTTATAAAAAAAATACCATGAAGACATACAGTTGAGATTAAATTTTGAGGCTCCTCGAACTGAAATTAAGGTCAATGTGGCCATTCTATGTGCCGCCATGTTAGTAGATCGCTGGATATGGCAAGCTTGTGAAGAAGTAAAGCCTCTCAAACCAACTTGAGTAACCCTCAACCACAAGATCCAGGGATAATCAACTATGGGCTAATTTGGTATTATTGTGCTTTTTAAAAAAAAAATTGATTCTGCTGTGCGGAATAAACAGTTGTATAATAAAGTTGTTAAGTGTTTAGTAAATTTTTTTTTTTTGTAAAAGTTCTTTTAATTAAAAAAGCAGTATCTGAGTGTTTGGTAAATTTTTATATAAATTGAGTTGAATATGTTAAATAACTATAAAAGATATAGTATTTAATGTGATATAATAATTGTCGAACACGATAATATATGGGCAAAAATTGTAATTTTGTAAAACATGTGGGGATATACTTGCCATTTGAAATGTTTATTAAATTAGCATTGATTAATATGCTTTGAAAAAAAAAAACAATTTTTTTGAAGCATGGTAGACATTGATTCTATTTTTATATGTTTTTTCTACTTTCATTGATAGCAGTTTAAAAAAAACCAAAAAATAAAAAGAAAAAACACTTTTTTTTTTTATTTTACCATACACATTTAATGAAAGCTCTATAATTCCAAACCAACCCTACCTTTGCAGACTGCCAAGAGATTCAGGGTCGGTTTGGGATTATGGTGCTTTAAATGAAGCAGTTTATTGAAAAATCTGGTACATTAAATGTGTTTGGTAAAACAAAGCAAAAAGTTTTTTTTTTTTTTTTTTACCAAAAACATTTAATATACCAGATTTTTCAGTAAGTATGATATAAATGAAGGTAAAAAAATAGAAGCAAAGTCTACCATGCTTCTAAAAAAAATGGTTTTTTTTTTTTTCAAAGCATAATAATTAATGTTCATTTAATGAACTTTTCAAATGACAAGTATACCTCCACATGTCCCTACATTATTGTCTTTGATAATTATTATACCACATTAAATATTATATCATTTTTCGTCATTTAACTTATTCAAAGCAATTTATATAAAAGTTTACCAAACACTTGAACACTGTTAAAAAAAAAAAAGAAAAAGAGTTTACTAAACACTTAACAACTTTATTTTAAAACTCTTTATTCCCACAACAAAGCAAAAAAATTTTTTTTTTTTTTAAAACACAACAATAATAAACTAACCGTCAATAAGCTGTAGACTGTCATCTCTCCAAAATAATTTGAGGGCAACATTTTTCTAAAGACAGCTGACCACCATCACGGCTAACCAAAAACTCCACCAAAGTAGGGTTTGATATGTGCGTTATGTTGTGGAACACATTTCGAAATAGAATATGGCATGCTACCGACTTAAAAAATAAATTGGATATGATCTTTTGTAGGGCAGAACGCGATTTGAGTTGGTTCGCCTTTGGGTTTGAATAACGTATCAAATTGCACATTTGAGGTTTGTCAAAATTTCAAACTACAATTAAACTATAATCGCTTGAATTTGAATTGATTCACCCAATGACGTGGCCATGAATTATTCGATGGCTACGTCATTAGGTGAATATGACAATTTGAAGCGAGAATTTTATTAAAAACTTGAATATAATAATTTGAAGCGAGAATTTTATGCTATATTTTCTAGGCTTCTAGTTTTCAAAACTATCATAGGAATAAAATAAGGAACTTTTAATTTATTAATGTTAAAATATAATATTAGTTAAAATAATGAGTTTATTCAACATTTATTAGCTCTATTTTCAGTAAAAGCAGTTTTAATATTTAAAATTTTCATTTACAAGTAGAATATGACAATTAAAAATTATAAAATAGACGAAAAGATTATTATTTTTAAGCTTGAAGAACTAAAAATCTCTCTATGCTAGTATAGCCTAACAGAGCCTCGAACTTGGCTCCGCCAATAAATTCACAATATTTATGATTTGATTTAGATTTACGAATTAACATATACTTGTTACAAAATGAAAATTTTAGAACTACGTCAATAAGTAGTTGAAGCGGCAATAATAAAGTAGAAAACAAAACTACAGATGCTTATCACTTTAATCATTCTTAAAGATAGAGATTCTTCTTTTTCTTTATGAAAACATCAAATGACAATTGAATTGGAATTTAAGAAAGAAACTTTGTCACTTTAATCAGTCAATGTACGTGAAAAACAAAAATCATTCTTAAAGATAAAGATTATTCTTTTCTTTATAAAAAAATTCAAATGACAATTGAATTGGAATTTAAGAAATAAACTTCTTGTTCAAGAAAAAGAGAAGAATCTGGCCAAAAAAGAAATTGGAAATTTGCTTATTAAACTCAACGAAGAGATTTTGAAAACAACCACTGTCATGATGATTGCACAATTTTCCAGTCGGCACAATGAATACTGAATAGACCTTCGAGCAGTGTAATGATCGTTATAGCTTCTGATTTTGCTTTTTAACCTTTATATGTTCCTAATGGTGTCATCGTTATGGATGAAACTATTTTTTTGGCGGTGACATGCACACACTGTTTAAAGGATGCTTCTGTGCAGTCCCTTCGTATGATCAACATCACATTAAATGAAGTCATAACAACAAGTTCATTCCCAAAAAATTCAACTAGCATTCAGCCTATTTCATCTATTCAATAACAGTGATAGATTTCAATGAACGGTAATAGATTAAATGCATTTCTATTCCAAAAAAATATGTTAGCATAGAGTTTAAAAAATGTTCTGGCACAAACGATCTTCATCCCTACAAAATACGTTGGCATCCAGCCTATTTAAAATATTATTAATTTTTTTATAAAATAATAAATAAATAAATAGTTTTCATTTCAAATAAAAATTTTAACCAATCTCATCACATCACGTGTCATTATCATAATAAAATTGCATAAACTCATCAAATAAACTTAAAAAAACATACTAAATAAAATTATGTAAACTCATCAAAGAAACTTTAAAAAAAAAAAAAACACACTAAATAAAATTACATAAACTCATCAAATAAACTTAAAAAACACATTAAATAAAATTATATAAACTCATCAAATAAACTTAAAAAAACACACTAAATAAACTAAGAACTTTATTGCTCCACCATAAGCTTCTTTTAATTATCTTGACCTTATTGCAATCCCCATTGGTGCTCAATCAAGTCATTTTGACGGGTACAGTGCCAGTATGGCTCTTGCAATGAAGTGTACCGCTCAGCGATCAATTGATTGTAATGTCCATCCCGTTCCAATGGCTCATGTTGCACAGGATCTTCGGTGCCATCATGAGCACAATAGATACGTGTTCTTGAGTTGTTCATTGTGTCTGGCTCATATTCGTTGATGGCATCATAATCATACTCGTCTTCCACAATCATGTTGTGGAGAATGATACACGTCATCATGATGTATCGAAGTGCCTCGACATCAAACATTCTAGCAGCTGACCTGACAATCGTCCAACAAACTTGTAGGATACCAAACCAATGCTCCACATCATTCCTACACCCATCTTGACATTTTGCAAAGTGTTTTTCTTTTTCATTTTGTGGATGTGGGACTGTTTTGACAAACGTTGTTCACCTTGGGTAAATGCCGTCTACAAGGTAGTACGGCCTGTCGTATGTATGGCCATTGACTGAGTATATGACTCTGGGTGCTTTTCCTTGCAGCACTTCGTCGAAGACTGGAGATTGGGCAAGGACATTTAGGTCATTCTGAGTTCCTGAAACACCAAAAAATGCATGCCAAATCCACGTATTAAATGAAGACACCGCTTCCAAAATGATACGTTTGGCTCCGTTTTTGTCGTCATACGCTTCTTGTCATGCAATTATACAGTTTTTCTAGGTCCAGTGCATGCAGTCGATGCTTCCAATCATACCAGGGAAGCCTCACATCTCACATTTCTTCAATAGCCTTCGTAGATCCCTATGCGTTGGTTTTCGAAGGTACTTCTTCGTATAGAGGACTTCGATTGCAGAGCAAAACCATCAGGGACTCCAGAACAGTTGATTTTGCCATCCTCGTTATCTCATCTACTTAATCTACAAATGCTCCATATGCAAGTCTCCTCAAGGCAGCAGTAACTTTTGCTCAAGAAGAAGATTTAGAACATGAAAAGCATCCTTTTTTTTTGCACAAAGTATTGATTATGGTTGCAAATAGCACTCATGATTTTGTCGAACAAACTTTGTTGCATTCCAAAACAACGTCTGAAAACATGATCAGGAAATACACAGTTGGGGATAAAATAATCTTAAGAGATTTGTACCTCGTTTTTCCCTCTTTCTATCGAAGTTTCCAGCACTTATGGGTTTGGATATCTGACCCACAGCTTCCATGACACGGCTGGAATGTGAGACCCTTTGCCTTCTATGGTCATCATCCTCATCCTCCTCCATCGCGAAAGCCTCATTTCCACCTCCACCTTCCTCGAGATTGACCAATTCTTCATGTTGTGCCAATAATTTTTTTTGTTGCTCCTCAAACTGTTTATACGCTCTTATTGAAGAAGACATTGCAAGAACTCAAGATTTGAAAACAATGAAAAAGGATTCTGAGCTAAAAAGAAGGATTGATTTTGGCGTGAGGATGAATGTACGGACATAGGGTTTATATGGACAAAAAAAAAAAAAAAAGAAAGAATGAGGTTCTTAGGTTTTTTTTTTTTCAGGCAAAAAGTATATAAAAGCTTTGGTAGAAAGTGTTGAAAATATTGAAATATGGTGTAAGGTGGAAGATGATGGTTAGGTATTTATAGGAAAATAATAATAATTTTTTTTAATTTTTTTTCTGTATTTTTAACAATTTTTTATTAATTTTTATTAAGTGAATTAATCTAGACCATTGGATTTGAAAAAAGATTCAAATCCAACAGCCCATAAGTATGACATGTGGCGAACAGTAACAATTCTGACCGTTGGGGTTTTTTTTCTTCTTTTAAGCCCGAAAATTGTGGGCAATTGATCTTTGGATCGGACGGCCTAGAACACGTCACGTCATCTAGCCGTTGGATTTCAAATTCAAAATTTTTTGACCATTGGAAATCCAATGGTCCAAAAAACTAGCCGTTGGAAATCCAACATGCCTAGAAAAGGGCCATGTGACCTCCCCATCTTATCGGTGAGTGCGTCTGTGCATACAGGGCCAGCCTCTGATTTCTTGTTGGTGATGCGAGCCCAGTCACAAGTGCTTCCCACGCGCTTGGTGCAAAAAAAAAAAAAATCAAATGCCCTTTGACGTCACATTGGAGTCAACATGACATCAGATTGGCCTACTCTTTGGTCTGTAGATTCTGGTCTGGCCTATGGCCTGGCTTGGGCTGGGTGCCAACCTATTAGGCTGGGCTGGAGGGTTTTAGCTGGGTGTTGGGCTATCAAGCGTCGGTGGACTTGCTCTAATATACCTTTTAACTGAGGATAGTAATTATATGGAATTTCTCATGGTGCGGGAATGCTCTTTTTTGTTTTCGTTCAGGTTAAAATTCTCGACAAATTTTTTATTAAAGCTCATTGTATGCACTCTATCTTGTTTGTACGTATTCAATTTCTGTCAATGAATATTGTATCTTCACTCAAAAATGAAGTTGTAAATGTAGAGCTACCTCAACGTCTTAGAGGCATCTTCAATGCAATTTTTCTTCAGTGCAGAGAAGGATTTGTGCTAAACTTTTGCTAGCCGTTGGATATCAATCGTGCAGCTGAGAATTGTCATCGTGCTGCTAGAAAGTCTATCAATCAAACTGTATAAAAATAGATGGACAAAAATAGTATAAACCGTTTATCTATTTGTTACAGTTAATTCACTAAACGACTTCAGTTTAATTCATTTGTTTCATAGATGAATTTTATAGAGCGATTTATATTATGAAATATTCTGATTATAGCACAAAAATCTGTAAAATTTTTTATTTTTTATTTTTTGATAAAATTTTTTGTAAATTTGATACTAAAAATTTTATGGAGCTTTAATAAAAATGGTTTGGGCCAACTTTTTCTTAACTACAAATCACCTTAAACTTTTATTTAACCAAAAGGGCTTGAGATTTAACCATAAAGACAAAATTATTCATAAAATAGCCCCACAAACATTAAAAACATGGCCCGAAGTGAAGCCTAATCCGCAATAAAATTGTTTTTTCCATAATTACCCCTAAGAGAGCCTAAACTAATCCCTTAGCCAATTCACAAATATTAAGATTTACCATATAAATCTCATTGCCATTAAGGCAAAACACCAACCACTTTCGTCAAACGGTAACTTCAAAGTAATACAATTTCTTTAACTGCCATTAAGACAGAGCATGCAAGTCGTGCAATTTTTTTTTTTTTAAATTATGATTATTAAAGAGAGGGTGTGAGTTACTATTATAATAATTTAGAGAAATGGAATTTTCAAATCCAGAATGTATGCGCGGAAATTCAACATCCTATCAATTAGGATATTAGACCACTTGTAATCGTACAATTCCACAAACACAAATCCCATTTCACAAAATTTAAAAGTTCAAATTAAATTCCATTTGAACTTGGATTCCCATTTTCAAATCATACATTAGCACAAGAAGTTAGGAATTTCTCAAAGCAAAATTGCCTTTTGCAGAAGAAACTCAGAAAATTCTCAAAGAAAAGTAGAAAATAGAGGTACAAATTTCATATCCTTGTTGATTCCTTACTTTCAAATTACTGTTAGGCCAAGGTTTTAAATCCTCTATGCGTAGAGTCATAATTAATTAGATTTTTTAAAAAAAAATTGCACAAATGACACCTATATTTCTTTAACTTTTGTCATTTAACACCATGGCTAATAAAGTTACAATGCCACCCAAACTAAACATTTTAACAATATTTCTACCTACTAGCTCCTATATATATATATATATATATATATATATGTGGCATCATTTAACTGGAGTGGAACTCAAGCTCAGTCAATGTACCCATCCCCTAGAAAAATTTCTTGAGGAGTGGATGGACTACTTTCAAGATAATTGGGCTTGATTTTACAAGGAAGATGGAATTCGACCCCCGACACATCTTAGCGACTGGCAAGAAGTAGTGTGAGTTATTTTGCTATACTTTAAGAAATAGTGTGAATTATTTTGGTTCAGTTTCAGAAATAATGTGGGTTATTTTACTTAAGTTTCAGAAATAGTGTGCTTATTTTGCTGGAATTCCAAAAATAGTGTTGGTTATTTTACTGTAGTTCCAGAAATAGTGTGGATTATTTTGGTTAAGTTTCAGAAATAGTGCAGTTGCTTTGCAGTAGTTGCAGAAATAGTGTGGGTTATTTTGCAGTAGTGTGAGTTATTTTGCTATAGCTTCAGAAATAATGTGTAGTTATTTTGTTGTAGTTCTAGAAATAGTGTGTGATATTTTAGTTCAATTTCAAAAATATTGTGAGTTATTCTGTTGTAGTTCTAGAAATAGAGTGTTGTATTTTGATTTAGTTTCACAAATAATTTGTATTTTTGCTGTAGATTCATAAATAGTGTTTATTTTTCACTTCAGAAATAATGTGGATTATTTTGGTTCAGTTTAGAAATAGTGTGAATTATTTTGTTACTTGTCATGCTTGTTAAGCCCTTTTTCTGATTTGGAATTAATTGATAAAAGTTCCAAAAGGGATCTCTTTTATTTTCTTGCTTCTCACCCAATTTTTCCTACTTCATTTCATCTTTTTTTTTTTCTGTAGTCAAAAGTCAAAACTGAGAAGGCCCATTTTCCTTCTTCTCCTCCCCCACCACCACAAAACCCATCATTTTCTCATCACCAAATCAAGCAAAATCATCGACTAGTAGCAGTAGTAATCTTCCTTCTCCAATACCAAAGCTATCTCTCTCCTCACTCACTCACTCACTCACTCACTTCCTCTTAAAACTCAACAAAAGTATGAATCATAAATAAAGCCCCCAGATCAGGGAAAGAAGCAATTAAAGGTACAAAATTACTCATGCCACTTCAACCCAAATGACCCAAAAAAAAGAAGAAGCATAAGTTAAATTCCCAGAAAGAAAGAAAGAAAAAAGAGAAAAAAAAAAAAAACACTACTCCTGCTTGCAAAAACCCCCAAAATGTTTTTATATTAATTTTTTAAGGAAAATTATGGATTTGTGTGTGAGGGTTACCAGATATAGCTAGTGGCAGCAAGTTTAGGTATGGGCGACTGTGCACAAATCAAAGTAATTTTGCTCTCTTTAACTCTTCATGCGTGTGTACTAGTGTGGGCACGCCGAATATGGAAGGATTTAAGGTTATGGAGGCAGAGAATAGCAGAGAGATCCAGAAAGAAAGAGAAATGTTAAACGGGATTGGGTGCACCAAGAGTTGAAGGATTTAAGGGTAACATTGGAAACTCAGTGTTTGGGCCATTTTAACTGGACTAGTTCAATATTGGGCTTTGTCTAACTATTAAATAAAGTTATTACATGATTTTTAGTTAACATTCAAAGTTTTCAAGTCCTTATCATTAGTTTAAGTACGAGTTAAAATGATGTGGGGTCCTATTCACTAGGGTTGCAAGTTGGAATGATGTTTTTTATTCTGACAAAGTAAAAATTTTCAATCTGAACCTACAGTTTCATAACCTAAATATTTTTTTGAAAAACTGGAATGACGTCATTATGAGTCTTAGGGAAATCAACGAACATCTCCAGAAGGCCTTTAATGACACTTTATCCAGAGCTACTCTGGACTTGGATCGTTTCATGCAGACACACGATGGTATCAAGCTCTTCGAGTCACTCTGCCTTAAAGGCTTCATGGACTTATATAAGAAAGTCAAGGCAGTGTACCCCGACTACGACTTAGACATTAAGGACAATGGTAAAGAGTCCAAGCATGAGGTAGACGAAGAGATAAAGGTGTAACACTGATTGTCAATAACTACTCTCTGCCACTTCCTGATCAACCAATTGGGCCTTCAATGGACAAGGAAGTGAATTTTTTGAACAACTTGTACAATTTTATTGGGGTTGTAATTATATTCACTTTTTGTTTGGACAAAGCCTTTAGGGGTCATTTTCAATATTTTTAGGGATTCGTCTTTTGTCACTTACCGTTGTGTGGATGTATGATGAAATCTGGGATCTAGGTTATTATTATCCTTTTCCCCTTGGTAGTGATGATCGATTAAAGTTGCCAAGTTATTAGCGGCTGGGAATGTTTGTGTGTGTAGGCTTTAGTGTAGTGAGGACTGACCTGATCCAAATTTGTTTTTCAACAAACTTCTTTTGTTTCAAAAAGGAAAAACCTCCACACAAGAAGAGAGTCGAGCAAGTCTTCCATTTACATAATGCAAGTCGTGTTTCTTCCATACTCTCACCTTTAACTTACTCCACCCACTTATAAATAAAATATCACTTAAGGTGCTTGACATTCCATGTGTAGGCCAATCATCGACCCTCGCAGTTGGCTAACTGATACGTTTTGGTCTCATTACCTCAACCACTCTGTATGGCCCTTCCTACTTTAGGGCTAAGGTACGGCACGTCTTCTCCTTAGTAGAGAGCATCATAACTCGTATCGCTAAGTCCCCCTTCTGAAAACTCTTAAGGTTGACCTTCTGATCGTAATGCCGAGCGATTTCTTGATGTTACGATTGTTGTTGGAGTTCGACGTTCATGCGCTTCTTTTCAATAAAGTCCAAACTTAGGATCAGGCATTCCTGACTCTCTGCTAATAGAGGAAGCCTCTTCTGGACGATTGGCGGTGGCTTAGGGATCTGGTATTCGTATTGTTCACTCGATGGATCCCTTGATCTCGGCGGGCTGGGCCGCTCCTTTTGCCCCTGTCATGGTGCTTAGCAAGGTGTTATTGTTCCATTTGTACCGTGTGCTTAGATCAACAAGGTAGCAAACACAACCAAATAGTATACGCTCCCTACAGATGCTCCAAACTGTTAACGCTCAAAGTTGCAAGGTTAATAAACTTGATTAAATTACTTTCGATAAGCTCAGGAGATGGACTGAAAATTAAATGGATTCAAAGATATAAGCAGTTCACCCCTTAAAACTGGACTACATCCACTATGTTGATATTAATATATTGATTTCAAGGCTAAAAAACGCTTAACTCATACATTTATTATATTCTCTTCGATTCGTCTGACCTTCATAATAGAGGTCTCTACCCCTTTATATAGGTCTTTCCCTCTTAGGGCATTTCAAACTGACATTTAATGTGTCAACCACTTGTACTAGCTTACTAACACCTTTCCACCTATTTGGCCACTCTCTTGTCATCGAAGTGATGTTTTAGCAATCAGGATGGCTCACTTTTTCAGGTTCAGGCGAGCCGAGCATCTTACTGGAACCTTAGTTACTCCTCCCGCCTTGTCAAGCATTGTCCCAATTGAAAAGCCCGTAGGCTTTCTCCTCCTCACTCAACCTCCCTCTCTTCTATGTTCTTTCTTTCATTATATAGGCCAAAAGCCTACCTTTCTAAGGAAAGTCGAATGATTGGTTCCAAATAAAAGATGATGTGGCCTATCTCTAAGCACTCATTTAATATCTTGTCTTGGTCAACGTGCCTTTATGTAGTGGTCATCTGTAAAGCACTCAAGGAAGTAGTCATTTGTAGAGCACATTGCATACCTAACTCTTAGGTGGTTTAATTAGAGCACCCTGGTTTGGCAATCTAATTAGAGTACAATGGTTTGGTGGTTTAATTAGAGCACCCTGGTCTAGTGGTCTCAGCCTAGCACCCTCTTGGTGGTCTCTGCCTAGCACCCTTGCCTAGAACTTTTACCTAGCACTAAATGCCTAACACTCTTGCCTAGCATTGTACGCCTAGCACTTTGGATATGGCATATCATGTGCTAAAGAGTTGTGTCCTCTTAACTTTAGAGGTCTTGGTCTTCTCTTATTCCTTTAGGCCTTAGTCTTCTCTTCTTTCCTCAGGCCTTAGTTAGGCCTCTTATTAGGCCTGCACTATCCTAGGGGCTGAAAAGGATTCTGCATTAACAACTTCCACCCTCAAAAATAGTTATTGCAATGTAATAGTGTCACCGTTCTAGAAATAGTTGGAAGTTAAAATTTTTAGAGATAATGGCACTATTTCTTGAAATAATACACTAATTCTAGAAGTAGTGTCATTGATTCTTGAAATAAGGTTACTATTTCTAAAAATAGTGTCATCATTTTTTAAAATAGTGTCGCCATTTCTAGAAACAGTGACATTGATTTTGAAAATAGTGTCATTGTTTCTAGAAATGGTGTCGCCGGCATCGATTATAGAAATAGTGTCAATTTTATAAAAAAAAAAAAAGCTATAAAAACTGACTAATATAACAAGAAAATAGCTTGAATTTTCATTAGTTTTCCTAGAAATATATATTTTTAAGAAACAATATTTCTTATTAATAAAATTTTATTAGGTGTTTTTATTAAAAAAAATTATAATAACAAAAAAGTAAAAAATAAAAGGGAGGGGAGGAAGGAGTGACATGAGAGAGATAAGTGAGAGATGATAGTTATAGATGAAAGAGAAAAGAGATGATGGTGATAGTGAAAGATGAGAACGAGAGATGATAGTGTATGAGGAGAGATGATTATGATGGGTGAAGAGAGAGGGGATACGGATGGGTGAGAGAGGATGGAAACTTATGTGGAGCTCAGTTTGTCAGTGAACTTTGCTGAGTGGCACTACAATTCATTTAAAATTTACCTATATTTTATATACAACATTTTACCATTCCCTATCATTCTTCTGCTTTAAATTTTTTATAACTATCTTTTTTATTAATTAATATACACCATCAAATCTATCTCACACTTCATATTTTTCTTCTTCTTCTCATTCCTCTCGTTTTTCTCCCCTCTCTGCCATTGCAATCTTCTTGGACACTGCTTGTTTCCTTTCTTCGTATGAATATGAATTGTAAACAAAAAGCATCAATAATTGTAATAGTTTATCAATAAATATGAATTGTAGCATTCTACCTCGACTAACAACAAAATTGAATATCACAAAAATATATTAAATGATTCAGTCTTCAAGTTCGATCGATCGGGTCCATTTTTCTTCATGAGCGGCTGAAAATTGCTAAAAGGCTCGGAAGCTCATAGTAATGATTCTGGACGTCAGAAACAAAATCGAACACCATACGGATTCTCCTTCCCCATCACCAGTAATTATAATTATAGATAAATAAATCAATTAAATGAAAAGAAAAAAAATATGAACAGCGTATGGGGAAGGAAAAGGAGAGAGGAAAAAATATCAACTGTTAGATCAATCTCACAATGTATATTAATTAGTAAAAAAATGATCATAAAAATCTTAAAATAGAAGATTGATAGGAAATGATAAATATTATATTTTATAACTTACCATGTAAAGAGTTTTAAGTAGATTGCAATGCCACTTAGCAAAGTCCAGTGTCAAGTCAAGCCTCACACAAGTTTTTTTTGGGAGAGAGGAAGAAAGGGAACATGCAGGTCCCGCTGGTAAGCTTTTTTTTTCCTTATTATATTAAACTTTTTTCATTTTCATTAAAATTCAAACTATTTTCACTAAATAAAGCTATTAGTGTTGTAGGCCTATTTAACTGAAGGGATATAAAGAGATGGAGAGGTGCATCAAGCATAGAGAAAGAGATAATTGGGTGAATTTTGTGGTGTGATTTCTCACAACATTGTGCCTTTATTTATAGTAGTGAGGAAAATGTTTTCTCACGACATTGTGCCTTTATTTATAGTAGTGAGGAATGTAAATTTCTTACCCTTTATGTATTACAACTGAAGTTTGCCCAAGGAATTTTATAGTATTTCATTGTGCAACCCCTTTAACCTGGTGAGAAATTTTATTTTTTGGGAAAAAGCGCGGAGAAATTTTTATATGTGCCCTACAAAATTGATACTATGACCTGACGAATATGTCTACTTTTGTCTAACAACATGCACCTTTTTGTTGGGCAAACCTCAAAAAAAAATTTCTTATTTTTTTTTATTTAATTTCAAACATTTAAAAGATCATCGAATTTGAGGGATCATGTCCCTTTAATTTGTGATTTTACTCTCAATTAGCGTCCTTAAAAAAACCACCAAAATCAATGTTGAAATAATTATTAAATCGTGATTTTCGTTTCTAACTGTCTAAGGATTTCATCTCGTTACTTGATTCCCGAAAGTTTGTTTTTAGTGATTTTTGGTGTATGCGATCTCGGAGGATATACATGTGAAATCTCGTTCCTAGATTTCACTATTGTAAACTACGTATTTGTATTAACGAGATTTTATATTATTTTCGGGAATTTATATTATTTTTATTAAATTTAGATTTTAATTAAACTAATTACAAAGTTTCAATTTTGGTTAGTAATCGTTAAAAATCTGTAGACCTTACAAGGTCACACTAAGAATAATTGGATAGAGCTTGATCCTACGAGCGTGTAGGTGAAAACCGTTCGTGAATTGGAGTTGAAATGAAGAAATTAGAAACGTTTTAATTGTAAAAATTAAAAAAAAAAAACTAGAAGCTACCATATGGCAACGGGGGAGAGGGGAAAAAGAGAGACGCTGTAACACCTTGAATATTTTAAAAATGATGTTGATATTCATTTTATTGAAGAAAAAAAAAAGATCGATTTATGGTTATGAAATTCGAATGGGGAATGACAAAAATGCCCTATTTGGTTAGCATAATTATACGAGGACGTATTTTATCCTCATATATTTTATCAAAATTCTTGAAATATTTGAATAGAGGACGACCCTACAAGTGCGTAGGTTCAAACGGATCTTAATTCCAAGTTAGAACGAAGAAGTTACGAGCCTCGGAAATGGTGAGAACTTTAAACACGTGGACTTACTATTAGTAGTAAGTCATTAAATTTGGTGAGAAATTAGGAAGTTTCCAGGGGAAGAAACTGACCCAAAAAGGCCTAGAAACTCCAAGCCAGTTCGCGACCCAGTTCACCCTCGCGACATCCCATTTTCTGACGCTGATTCCAGCCAACTTTGGTGGAGTTTTTCGACACCACCACCACCATATTGAAGCTCTCACTTCCTTCTACAAAATCCAACCAAGAACCACCTTGATTAACCACCGTATGTGGCGGTGTGAGGCCATAAAAACTGATGAAAACCAATGGTGCTGCGGCCACCCTTTTCATTTTTCCAGTGAATCGACGAAGCGATGGCCAATGCCACCACTTGGGTTTTGTATCCCATCATCCTAGGAGTAAATCCCGACCGGCTTTGATCTCGTTGGACCACCGTGGGCGACGAATCGACACTGGGAAACTTTAGGCACCCGCAAACTTTATCAGCGGAATTGACCCTCTTCTGTCCACTTTTGGACTTCGTGGAAGGTATAACACTTGTTCCTCTTGTTGAGCTCTATCTTCCTGTAAATTTTGGTAGAATTTGGAGTTATACAAAAAAATGGGTTTCTGGTCGCCGAAAATCACCACAAGCGCAGCACGATGGGCAGAATCTGTTTCCATGGATTTTGGACAGAAGGAAATCCTTGATGTCCTGAGCTCATATCCAAAGTCCGTTTGTTGAAATTTGATACGATGATTCGAATATTCAAATTTTTTCAGATAATTGTACCATCGTACGATTTTTCGTAATTGACGACCATTCGACCGTTGGATTGTCATCAAACTTTGAGACATTATAGTACATAATATTTGAGGACCTTAGGAACTTATGGATCGGAAATCCAACGTATGGATCTTCCTGAATTGAATTTGCAAGTTAGTAAATTAAAACGTTGACCGCCACTCGAATGTGACCGTTAGATTAAAATGAAATTTTAGTATGTTGTTCTAGAAGCGTAATGTGAACTAAGAATGACTTGATCCCTTGCTAGGGTACGTAGGCAGTCTAACGAGAAGGTTAGATGTAGCCATAATAAAATTACTAAAATTAATCTTTTAGTGAAATTTGCTAAGAAAAGGAATTTGGGCCTATCTTAGTAATTAGCTTCCGAATTAAAATTTTTAGGTAATTACAGACGTGGAAGAGAAAAGGAGGGAAATGGTGACCAATTAAAGAGGAGGAAATGAGAGAAAGGAGAGAGGGGGAAACCAAGTAACCCGCGCGACCTGTTACCCCCACCGCGACCTGGTTTTGACCCGAAAGGATATCCGGCAGTTTTCCGTCATTTTTTTATCTAATTTCACTGAGGCACCACCTGGAAACTTCACACCGGCCTTCCCTCTCCATTTTCCACCCAAGATCGACGAGGTTTTGACCCTGTATAGTGGAGAACATCGGGTGATGTCTAAGAGTGCCACGAATGGCGATCCGCTTATCCTGCAACATTCACCAGCGACCACCACCATCAATCCACTCCTCTTGAACCCAGGAACAAGACCCAAGCAGCGGTTGGAATGTTAGAGTTCATTTGGACGTCGAATTAAGTGGCACCATTTTTAGGGTTTCCAGAGGTTCAAAGGATTTTCAAGCCACTTCCCAACCGAATTGGACCTCGGCCCAATTATAAAACTTACTCCTCTCGTCAAGATCTTTATTTTGGTATAATTTGGGAAATTTTGGTGTTAGGTGAATTTTTCGACGAATCGAGGCGGCATATGGCCCGAGGAACCACTTGATCCTTCTAGGCTACATTTAATATCCCGATTCCATATTTGACACCCGATTAATGAGTTTCTATCGTTTGGACCTAGTTTCATTAAGGTACGACACTTGATCATTATATGAATCAACGATCCAACCGTTGGATTGGCGCCAACCTTTAGTACCTTATAGTACATAATATTTGAGGACATTAGGAACTGATGGATCAAGAATCTGGCATACAGATCTTTATGAATTAAATTTTTAAGTTTGTAAAACTAATTGTTGACCACAACTTAATTTTAGCAATTGGCGAAGATCCGACCGTTGGATCGTTCTGAAATTTTAGGATATTGTTCTAGAAGATTACTAAGGCTCTTGGGAAGTTACGGATCAAAAATCTGTAAGTGGGTGTTCTAGATCAAATTATGTAATGTTGTGGACCCCACCATTGATTGAGAGTTGACTTTTGGTCAACATGTCTCGAATCATTTCAAATATTAAAATTAGTACTACTAGAGACTAAGTAGAGTCTAGTGGGCCTATATTCGGTAGTGGGCTATCCCATATATATCTTGATTTACGTGTATAGGATGCATTATTATGATATATATATATATATATATATATATATATATATCTGTGTCTGTGTGTGTATTTAACTTATTGTTAAAATAAGTGAGATGTATGAGTGCTAGTTTGAAAATATGAGATAGAACCTTGTTAGAATATTTCATAGAATTCATATGTGTGACAGCCCTTCCCGAACTTTTCGTACTGTAGAGGTGAAATGACGGTTTTGCCCTTAGTATGTTTGTTTTGTTGTGTGGTCGTTTTTGGAAATTGGTTGGTTGATTTTGGACCACACACGCACCCACACACTTTCATCCCCATCTTCTTCCTGTCCCGAGTCCCTCTCTCTCTCCCTTTCCTATCTTCTTCGTACGGACAACACCAAAACCATTGGAAACGTTATGGATCGAGGAAACAAACTACATATTTGTGATCGTGAGGTGCTTAGGTGTTTAACCATACCCATTTTAGGTAAGGGAACCTTCATTTTCACGTCGAACCCGAGAGGTGTAAATCGGGGTACTGTTCATGCACACGTTGATTCTTGTGTTTTTAGGAATTTCAAGCTTGTAGGAAGCTTGGTGAGGTCCTTAGGAAGCTCGGGGTGGTTCGTTTGAAGGTTTTGGACGTCAGGATCGTGAGTTGCAGGTTTGGCCGGATTTGGTGGAGTTTTCCCGGCAAGATTCCGTTGGTTTTAGTGCTTGAAAGTGGTAAGGATTTGTTCCTCTAGTTGTAAGCTTCATTTTGGTACCAATTTCGTGAAATTTGGGTGAAAAACGAGTGAGATACGAAGTTTGAAAGTTTTCCCGATTTTCCGGCGACGGTGACAGCGCTGAAGTTTGGCCGGAGAAGATGACGGAATATTCCTAACAGCGTTAACGGAATCTGTTAGACTTAACAGAATATTCCTGACGGCGTTAACTGACGCCGTCAGTGTGCCAGGCACGTGCCTGCGCGTGGACGGTGCGTGTGGCTGTGCCTTGGCCGGCGCGTGAGGCGCATGTGGTGTCAGAAAATTATTTTAAAAATATGGGGATGTTCGTGAGGTTGAGTAGATCACGTTGGTGTATTCATACACCCTATTTGAGCATTGTATGAGAAGTTAATTCGTAATGTTGGTTATGTGCTTTAAAATTAACGTTTTTATAGTTGTTTAGCATATAGGTGAGACCTGTCCTGAGGACGAGCGCAGTCACTCGAGGCAAGGGGGTTACGACCCTTCTACATACCAATGAGTGAGCTTTTGGTTTTCCGTATATACCTATATACTTGCGATTTTCCCAGAAAATGAAATTAAACGCTTATATGTTTTATATGCCATGCATTATGTTTGCCCGTTTAGTTATGCATTATTAGCTGCATTTATATATATGTTTGGTGCTATGGACGCACAGGTAAGTGTCAGGTAAGTTATGGTTTATGTTTATGTTTAGTAGTGATATGAGATGCATAGAGAGCTCATAACCTGCACCCCTGGTGTTAGTGCTCCCACCCAGAGTTGGGCATAGTCCTTCACGTGATGTTCACCTCCCGCACCACACGCTCATCTTGGATCCAAGTTAGGTGCACAGTCCTATCGTACAGACCACTATAGGTGGTTTCGACTCGTAGGTGACCCGCGATTATTCGTCCAGTCTTCACGTGATCGTAGCACTTGAGCGTATTTATTTACACCCAGTCCAGTCGTACAGACCACTTTAGGTGGTTCCAACTTGTGTGCAGGTATAGTTAGTGAGTTGGAGATTTGAGCTATAGATTCAGCCATACAGGTCACGTTAGGTGACTCCGGCTGACAGATTACATGGCATTGATATGGCATTACCTGAGTACTTGCATGTTATATAGAGGCGTCGACATGGCATATTTTTTAGCATGATTTATATATGCGTGCATATTTTATTTTCTGGGAAACTATACAGGTTTTACGGCGAGGGGTTAGAACTTTGTTTATGAAATGATTTTTGAAAAGCCTTGTTTTTGCCCACTCACGCTTTCTGTTTTGCGCCCCTCCAGGTTCTAGTTTGGCTAGCACTTTTGGTGGCTCCCCAGAGGATTTCTCAGCTTATCTGACAGATTATCACCAGTGTAAGATCACCTTTGGGTGTGTTTATTTAGTGTTGTTTCTCCCGGACTGCACTAAGTCTTCTGTGCTCTGAACATTATTTTTCACACTTACGCTTGCACATGTATGTTATTTACGCAGTGTTTAGCTTGGTTTTTATTTATTCGTATTTTTATTATTATTTCTTAGCTTCCGCACTGTGCACATGGTTACGTCACTTCCACGTGACGACCGCATGCTCTGATCTCAGTCGGGGTGTGTCAATATGTCTATGTGACTAGATCACTACTACAAAATTATCTATAACTGGCGGTCCAAAAATCGACAAAAAACGTATATTACTGTCAGATTTTAAGCAAAATCCGACAGAAAATGGATGTAGTGGTGGATATAATAAGCGACAGAGTTGCTTGCATCAAGAAATGAATTTTCTGACAAAAAATACTCTAAAATCGACAGAAATTCTGTTGGTTATATCCAACATGATATACATTTATAATAAATAAATAAGAGAATTTTTGTCGGATAAAACTGACAGAAAATACATAAACCGCCAGGACTTCTGTCGGATATAACAGACAGAGAATTTATGATAAGAATAAATAAACGCATTCTTGTCGGATAAAACCGACAGAAAATATATTAATAATAAAAAAAATATTTCTGCATGTTCCATATCCCCTGCATTCACCATCCGAAACCTCGCCAGAGCTCAATCTCGAAAACCTCAGGGCCCTTAAATTCTTAGGCAAGGGAGCAATGGTGCTAATGGCCTTAATATCAACAGGTACGCAATGATGTCAGTGAGTATTATGTAAAGCTACCAACCTTTTGTCATGGAGTTTTCAGTATAAGAGCCTAACTAGTACCTTGTTTTTTGCAGTTTATGATTACTACTTCACAAGATAATACCTTCAGAGCTGAATAAACCGGCATCACATATGCAAACTCTGGAACACGATGATCTTTCAGCCTCGTGTGTTTTTATTAAGGGTGTGTTAGAAGAAAATCTTGCTAAGCTTGAGAAAGAGGAGCTAGATTTTGATAATTTTGTGAGATGGGAACTTGGAGCTTGCTGGATACAACACTTGCAAGACCAAAAGAATGCAGACAAAGATAAGAAACCGTCAAACGAGAAGGCTAAAAATGAGTTGAAGGTTGAGGGACTTGGGACACCTCTTAAATCCCTTAAGAACAACAAGAAAAAAAATCAGATGGAGGCAATACCAAGCTGCAATCTGAAAACTCAAAGTCTCATGCAGATGGTGTTATTGCGGAAGCTGAAAATAGCATATACCCTTCTGTGGAATCAAAGCTTGAGACTAATGCCAAAGAAAATGAGCTTTTGTTGACAAAGAAAATGAGGAGAGGAGAAAAGGGGGAAGGGAGAAGCACCGACGCAAGGAAGAGATAAAGGGGTTATATTGTGGAAAATTTTCATTACTGTCGGTTAATCGACAGAAACATTTTTTTTAAAATAAAAACTGTGACATCCCGTCCCGGGATTATTAAAACGTACGTGTGAAATTACAATTTTACCCCTAAATGGTTTTCGTGATGTTTTGGTAGTCTTGTGTGGTGTTGGCAAGTGAAGGGCCACACACACACACACACACTCACTCACTCTCCCTCTCCCTCTGTCCCTGTCCCGTGTCTCTCTCTCTCTCCCTTTCTTCTTTCTTCTTCTTCCTTCTGTAAGTGTACGGACACACACCAAGGACCCTCAAACCCTTGCAGATCGAGGAAGCCAAGGACATATTTGAGCTCGTGAGGTCGAGGCAAGCTCAGCCATACCCTTTTCAGGTGAGAAACACATCGTTTTCACGTCGTTTCGACGATGGCCGATTTGGGTACTGTTCATGCAATAGTTATGCATTGAGTTTTAGGGATTTCTGAGCTTGTGGTTGTGTTCGTGAGGTTCCCAGGAGCTTGGGAGTGGCTCGTTGGGTGAATTTGGACGTCGGGATCGTCCTGTTCGAAGTTGGCCGGTTTTGGAAAGTTTGCACAGGTATGATTTAGTGAGTTTTAGCCCTTAAAACTTGTATGGATGTGTTCTACTAGTCTAGGGCTTTAATTTGGTGTAAGAAACGTGAAAAATGGTTGAAAAACGAGTGAGAAAACACGAGTTGCAGGTTTTCCGGCGACGGTGCCGGCGACGGCGCCGGCATCGGGGACTGGCCGGAGAAGAAGCAGGAATATTCCGTTAAGTTTAACGGAATATTCCTGACGGCAGGGGTTAAGTTTAACGGAATATTCCGTCAGTTTGACGGAATATTCCTGACGGCGTCTGTTGACACCGTCAGTATGCCTGGCACGTGGTCGCGCGTGGGGGCGCGTGGGTCCGTGCATGTCCTGGCGCGTGCGGGGTCCAAAAATTATTTTTAAAAATATGGTTGTGATCCTGAGGTTGTGTAGAGCACGTTGGTATATTCATTTGTCCATTTTGAGCAATGTATGAGAAGTTATTACGAGAAACGGGTTATGTGCTTTAAAGTTAACGTTTTTATAGTTGTTTCGCATTTAGGTGACACGTACCCCGAGGACGAGCGTGCACACGCGAGACAGGGGGGCTACGACCCTTCTACATACCAGTGAGTGGGCTTTTGTTTTCCGTATATACCTATATACATTTATATTCCCAGAAATTGATTAAAAAGGGCTATTTACATTATGCCATGCACTTTATTATTATCGTTTACGCATCATTGCATGCAATATTAGTGGCATACATATACATATGCATATTGGGTGCTGTGGACGCAAAGGTAAGTGTCAGGTAAGTGACATTCACGTTTATGTTTCAGTAGTGGTTGAGGTGCCTAGAGAGCTCATAACCTGCACCCCCGGTGTTAGTGCTCCCGCCCAGAGTAGGGCACAGTCCTTCACGTGATGTTCACCTCCTGCACCACACGCTCAGCTTGGATCCAAGTTAGGTGCATAGGCCTGTCGTACAGACCACATTAGGTGGTTCTGACTCGTAGGTGACCCGCGATTAGTCGCACAGTCTTCACGTGATCGTAGCACTAGAGCGTATACATATATGTTACACCCAGGCCTGTCGTACAGACCACCTTGAGTGGTTCCGACTCGTGGGCAGGTTCAGTTTTAGAGTTGAGATTTGAGCTCTAGATGCAGCCGTACAGGTCACGTTAGGTGACTCAGGCTGCTAGATGTTATGATGTTGATATGATTTATACCTGGGCACTTACATTCATTTTGAGGCTTTGGCACGGCATATCTTGAGCATGATTGGCATACCCTTGAGCATGTTGTGCATGTTTACACATACGTACATATGTTTATTTTCTGGGAAGTATACAGGTTTTACGACGAGGGGTTAGATGGTATTTTGTTAAATGGTTTTCAAAGAGCTTTGTTTTTGCCCACTCACGCTTTTGTTTTGTGCCCCTCCAGGTTCTAGTTGCTTAGCCGTTGCGGTGGTTTCCCTTGAGAGCTTTTCGGTGTTCTGACAGACACTCCACCTTGTAGGGTCGCCTTCGGGCGTACTACTGTTATCGTTTTTGTTTGGACTGCTTTAGACCTGCTCTGATTTTGTATATCACTTACTAGCACTTATATTAGTACCTTGTATGCTAGTTCTGAATTATTCGTACTTTATACTACTTTATTAGCTTCCGCACGTGCACATGGCTACGTCACCTTTGTGTGACGGCCAGCACGCTCCGATCTCGGTCGGGGTGTGTCAAAAACCGACAGAAATAAAATGGCGGCAAAAATCCTCCCAAAATTCCCTCTGAAAATTTTAAATTTTCCCCCAAAATTTTAAATCCCCCCCACCCCAAAAAATTTTGTTATGATTTAAAAAAATAAAATAATAATTGTTGGGTTTAATAAATGAATAAATAATATGTATTTAAATAGAATATGTTTTTAAAAATTAAATAAATAATTGTTTGGTTTAATAGATAATTTTTACACTTTTGGTTTAATAGATAATAATCCATGTAAAATATGTGACAAAGAAACAAAAACAGAATTGTACAATGAAAATGTCATCGCACAAACTAAATATTGTCTAATCAATACTTGAAAAACATAAATAAAAATTTAGCACAAATTAATTTTCCCACTTCAAAATTTAGGCAAATTTATGCATTCTATGAAACTAGTTTCCATGATCTTACCGCCAAACTTGTTTGTAGATACTACAAGATCGCATACGTAAAAAATCGTAAAAAAAAAAAAAAAAAAAAACATTCAGAGATTACGTAACGGAATAAAAGTGTTCGACGGTTATAAACGAAAATTCATAATTTAACGATTATTTTAGCTTCAATTTTAATGATTTTTTACAGGTATACTCCTCGACCCTATAAGAATGTAATGAATAAATTTAATCTTCAATTTAAAATATTTACACTAGTGGATACCACAAACTCTAGTTTTATACTTAATGGAAGTATAACATTAACTCTAAGTGTTTGTTTAACCTACTGTTTTGATGCGATACGCATTCTACGAAGCGAAAAACAAACATTAAGAGATTAGGTAACATAACAAAAGTTTTCGATGGTTATAAACGGAAAATCACAATTTAACGGTTACTTTAGGTCCGATTTTGATGATTTTTTACAGCTACACTCCTCGACCCTATAAGAATGCATTGAAGGAATTCGATCTTCAATTTAAAATATTTACACTAGTGGATACCGCAAAATCTTATTTTATACTTGATGAGGAAGTATAACATTAACTCTAAGTGTTTGTTTAATCTACCGTTTTGACTCGATATGCATTCTACGAAACTTTTTTCAACAATCCAACCATCAAATTTATTTGTACATACTCCAAGATTGCATACGTAAAAAACAAACATTCAAAGATTACGTAACAGAACAAAAGTTTTCGACGGTTATAAACAAAAATTCACAATTTAACGGTTATTTTAGCTCCAATTTTAATGATTTTTTTTACAGTTACACTGACACGCCCCGACCCGGAATATCCATTAGGACCCCAAATCGAGCTGTGTTGGCCGACACCTGAAAGGTGACGAAGCCATAAAGTGTGATAATGTATAAAATGTGAATAAATTTGAACCTAAAAGTGTCTAAATATCAGAGTGGGCTATGAGTGGGAGCGAACCATTTCACACGCGATGCCAGAGCATAAGTAAAGTGCAGTAGTATGGGTAAGAATCATACCCTTAAAAGTAGCCACTAATACTAAGATTAGCCATAGATCCTCGTCAATACGGACTTAGCAGTTATAACATGGAGGGGTACAAAACAAAAAATGTGAGTAAGCTGTAAAACCAAGCTTCCCAAAACTATTACCTTTCTAACAGTAATAACTCCTCACTGTAAATCCCTTATCGTTTTCTATAGAACAGTACTACATATATATATATATATATATATCTATATATCCACCCATGCTAAAAAAAAATGGCCAAAACCACGGGTATGCCATGTCTATAGACTCTACAATGCATTAACAAGTAGGCCAAATGAACTTAATCGATATAAAATGATACATCAGTCAGAATCACCTAACGTGACCTGTACGACTGTACTCATATCACATCGATCAATGCTTGCATATAAGTCGGGAGTCACCTCTAGTGACATGTACGACTTATCCATATCTCATCAATCATCCCTGCATACGAGTCGGAACCACCTCTAGTGGTCTGTATGACAGGACTGGGTGTAATAAGTACACTTAAGTGCTACAATCATATGAAGACTGGGCGAATAATCGCGGGTCACCTACGAGTCGGAACCACCTATAGTGGTCTGTACAATAGGCATGTGCACCTACCTTGAGTCCAAGGTGAGCGTAAGGTGCGGGAGGTGAACATCACGTGAAGGACTGTGCCCTGACTACGGGCGGGAACATTAACACCGGGGTGCAGGTATCCATATCTCATCAATCAATGTTAGTATACAAGTCGGGAATCACCTATAGTGACCTATACGACTTAATCTATAGCTCATCAAACATCCCTGCACACGAGTCAGAACCACCTCTAGTGGTCTGTACGACAGGACTGGATGTAATAAGTACGCTCAAGTGCTACGATCACGTGAAGACTGGGCGAATAATCGCGGGTCACCTACGAGTTGGAACCACCTATAGTGGTCTGTATGACAGGCCTATGCACTTACCTTGAGTCCAAGGTAAGCGCAAGGTGCGGGAGGTGAACATCACGTGAAGGACTATGCCCTGACCACGGGCGGGAGCATTAATACCAGGGTGCAAGTATCCATATCTCATCAATCAATGTTAGTATACAAGTCGGGAGTCACCTATAGTGACCTATACGACTTAATCTATAACTCATCAAACATCCCTGCACACGAGTCGGAACTACCTCTAGTGGTCTGTACGATAGGACTGGGTGTAATAAGTACACTCAAGTGCTACGATCACGTGAAGACTGGACGAATAATCGCGGGTCACCTACGAGTCGGAATCACCTATAGTGGTCTGTACGACAGACTTGTGCACCTACCTTGAGTCAAAGATGAGTGTAAGGTGCGGGAGGTGAACATCATGTGAAGGACTGTGCCCTGGCCATAGCAAGTTCATGAGCTCTCAATGCATCTTAATATAACATGTACAACTCATGGGCAAACAGTATGACAGTATCGGAGTTGCTTAACACATAAATGTAGTCATGCTATAACTCCATCGATTCAACTAATACCATAAACTCACCTGAACTTACTTGGGTGTCCTACGTTCACCTTTGCACTTCAAAGCATTCACAATAATTATGTGCTAGTAATATACATATGGATATACCATGATGCAATCAAATACTCAACCATGTCATAGCATTTTAAATTATATACAATACGGTGTAAAATGTACAATCAATAACACCCTACTCCCGAACTTCTTATTTTCAGGGATAATTATCCGTGACAAGCCCAATTAACACAAATTTAACTAACTAATTCACAAAACTAAAACTTGTCTTTACCAATTTCCTTCGCATTACTCAATTTCCCAAATAAGGCTTTTGTCTCAAATATATTATGGCTGCATCTAACGTCTCGTGAGACTGCCTACGTACCCTAAATAAGGATCAAGCCATTCGTAGTTCATATAGTACTTCAAGCATTCACAATAATTATATGAAGGTAATATACCAAAATCAATTTAAAAGTGTCGATGGAACTATCAATAATATGTACGATAAAAGGAAAAGATCTGCTCACTTGAAGTCCACGCTATGATTCTCTAGTGCACGCATCGAGGCGTCCCGAATGATTGGTGCCTGCGACCAATTATCGAATCACATCTCAGAACTCTAATCAATAGAATACGTAATTCACGTAAAACACATCCTCAAGGACATTCTAAAATAGTTCGAGACCCATTGACCACAAGTCAACCGTCGATCTTTCTACCCCTTGTATAACTCCACCCGGAAGATTCGCATATCAGATTTCCAATCCACAACCCCCAAATATACACAATATGCTTCTAAAATAACATATTAAAATTTCATTACGATCCAACGGTTGGATCTCCGCCAATTGCCCAAAACCAAGTGGACATGAACATTTATTTTACTAACTTACAAATCCAATTTGGGAAGATCCGTATGTCGGATTCCTGATCCATAAATTCCTATGATCTTTAAATATTACGTATTATAATGTATCCAAGTTTGGTGACGATCCAACGGTCGAATCGTCGATTCACATTTTTATCAAGTAACGTATCGTAACGAATTTAGGTTCCAACGATCAACCTACGTCATTCAAATATCAAAACTGAATTCAAGACATTTGACATAGCCTAAAAATAGCATTGGCGGCCCACTGGCCACGCGCCACCGTGGGTGGCGGTCGGCCGCCCCGACTAGCCGGAAAATCCAACTATTTCAAAAAATTCTCAAACTTCACAGAAATGAAGATCTCAGTGAGTGGAGAAAGTTTCATACCTGCCACGAAGTCCAAAAGTGGATGGAAGGTGATCAATTTTTCCTACAAAGCTGGCGGGTGCCTAAAGCTTCCCGGTGTCGATTTGTCTTCTACAATGGTCCAACGAGGTCAATGTTGGTTGGGTTTTGCTCCTGGGATGATGGGCTACAAAGCCCAAGTGGTGGCATCGGCCATCGCTTTGCCGATTTGCCGGAAAATCGAAAAGAGTGGCCGGAGCACCGTTGATTTTCGTCGACTTTCGTGGCCTCCAACCACCATATACCATGGTTAATCAAGGTGGTTCTTGGGTGAATTTTGTAGAGGGGAATGAGAGCTTCAAGATGGTGGTGGTGGTGTTGAAAAACTCCATCGGATTTGGCCGGAATCAGCCTTGGAAAATGGGAGCTTGCGGTGGGTGTGGGTCGACGAGAAGGCTACTTCCCTTTATTTTTTATTTATTTATTTGTTTTCTTTCTTTCCTCATTTCTGATTTGGCTTCACCCCACAAAGTGGGGATTTAATTTAATTAAAACTAAACCTTTAATAACCAATTTTGAACGTCTGTAACTATACCATTATAATTCGGACTCGCAAACGGCTTTCGCCTATACGTTCATACCAACGAGTACTACGAGGATATGCTAAAAGAATAAGTCCCACATCTCTCAAGCCGATGGTCAACGGAAGTCAAAGTCCTTACTTCTAGGGCAATTTCGTAAATTCACACTTTTAAAATAAAATAAAAACGTAAAATGTGGAACGGGTTGTCACATGCACTCCTCGACCCTATAAGAATGCAATGAATAAATTTGATCTTCAATTTAAAATATTTACACTAGTGGATACCACAAAATCTTATTTTATACTTAATGGAAGTATAACATTAACTCTTAAGTGTTTGTTTAATCTACTGTTTTGACGCAATATGTATTCTAAGAAACTTTTTTCAACGATCCAACCGTCAAATTTGTTTGTACACACTCCAAGATTGCATAAGTAAAAAATCGTAAAAAAACAAACATTCAGAGATTACGTAACGGAACAAAAGTTTTCGACGGTTATAAACGAAAAATTACATAAGAATGCATTGAACAAATTCGATCTTCAATTTAAAATATTTACACTATTGGATACCACAAAATCTTATTTTATACTTGACGGGGAAGTATAACATTAACTCTAAGTGTTTGTCTAATCTACTGTTTTGATGCGATACGCATTCTACGAAACATTTTTCAACGATTCAACCGTCAAACTTGTTTGTACACACTTCGAGATCGCATACGTAAAAAATCGCAAAAAACAAACATTAAGAGATTAGGTAACGGAGCAAGAGTTTTCGATGGTTATAAACAAAAAATCACAATTTAACGATTATTTTAACTCTGATTTTGATGATTTTTTACAGCTACACTCTTCGACCCTAAAAGAATGCAATGATTGAATTCGATCTTCAATTTAAAATATTTACACTAGTGGATAAATTTTATTTTATACTTAATGGAAGTATAACATTAACTCTCAAGTGTTTGTTAAATCTATCAATTTGATAGGATATGCATTCTACGAAACTTGTTTCAACGATCTAACCGTCAAATATGTTTGTATATATTCCGAGATAGCATGTGTAAAAAATCGCAAAAAAAACATTCAACGATTATTCTGGCTGCCTTCCAAAATTTTGCTTTGTTCGTGTCGGATATATCCAACAAGGCCATGAGTGAAAAAAAATATATTTAAAACATGTGTTTATTTATTTATTTATAATCAATATAACATTTTAAAATAATAAAATCAAACATGATAGAGTACACCAAATGTTCATGTATGTTTATGTGCCAGACAATGTGCTTTGTGACGCATTGAAAAAAATTGTTTGAATTTCTTTGTATCTTGTTGCTTGCCTATGAGGGAGCATAATCCTTATTACAAAAATGATAGAGCTTCAGATTGTAGTCTATTATTATTATTCTCTCAGAAAATTTATGGCTCGTGGGAATTGGGTTCATTAGACTTTAGGGTCATGAGTGAAAAAAAATATTTAAAATATGTGTTTATTTATTTATTTTAATCAATATAACATTTTAAATAATAAAATTTTCATTTTTGTCGGTTATAACCGCTAGAATACTAAAATAATAACCGCCAGAAGGTAAAATAATAAAATAGTCAATTTCTATTGGTTATAACCACCACCATTAACTTAAAAACCGCCATGATCTATAAAAAGTATTTTAAAAAAAGGATTCAAAAATACTATCGGTTATAATCGACAGGAGCTTTTTTATATCCGCCACTAAATATCCATCAGAAATTTATGTCGGATATAACCGATATGATTTTTCTAATATCCGCCACTAATTAAATGATGTGTCGGATATAATTTATCTGACATGATTTTTCTAATATACGCCACCATCATTCGCCACCTAAAGCTAATATTATAGTAGTGGATATTTAGTTGTCATAGAAAATCACTAGTGTATGTGATCACGTTGTAAATCAGAGGTGTTGATGTAGGAAGTAGGTTGGACGATGATGTGACTGAACCATGTAACAGTGGTATATGGATGGTCCTACTTGATATATCCGCGATAGAGGACCATACGTATTTCAAGGGTGATCATGCTTGGTATATCTGTGATGGGTGATCACTGCTTGCATGATTAGACTATGCATATGGTTCTGCTTGGTATATCCGCAATGGGGGACCATACACATTCTAGGAGTGATCATGCTTGGTATATTTGCGATAGGTGATCACTACCTAGAGCTATAGGATACAATCCTGCTTGGTATATCCACGATGGGGGTGTACATATGTTAGGGGTGATCATGCTTGGTATATCCACGATGGGTGATCATTGCCTACGTTATTAGACGACTATGCATATGGTTCTGCTTGGTTTATCTGCAATGGGAACCATACGCATTCTAGGAGTGATCATACTTGGTATATCCATAATGGGTGATCATTACCTAGAGTTAGGATATGGTCCTGGTTAGTATATCCATAATGGGGGACCATACGTATTTCAGGGGTGATCATGCTTGGTATATCCGTGATGGGTGATCATTGATTACCTAGGGTTAAGAGGATTAGTTGTACTTGGTATGTTTTGATAGGCGACCATATTTTAGTTAGATTTTGTTGAGTGTTCCAGAATCATATTCTATTCGAGATTCCGTTGAGTTAGTTTGGAGCTAGATTTTTAGAAATCTTTATGGTTCCTTTGTGTCACTCTAGCACTAATTCTCTACATGTTTATTAATGAAATATTTGAGAACCTTTGTGTTTTGAATTAGAAAGGCCGATGAATGTGTAGGTGACTCATTCAGGATTTCTGGCTAAATTATTTATCAGTTTATCAATTATGGTTTATGATTGATTTATATTTTGTTGATAAATATGGTTAAAGGTCAATATCATGCATCGTTGGTTCATTAAAATATTGTATGTTATCGTTGTGGAATTGTGCTAGAAAATGTTATGATATATGTGAATGAAAAACCTTGGTTGATATATGGGTTCGTTATGTAGTCTGGAATCGAGTGAGCATGCCTTTTGAATTCGTTTGAGTAATTCTGGAGCTAAATGATTTTCTACTATATAGTACTATTAGAAATCTCGAAGTTTAATAAATGGTGAACTATGAAAGGCTTGATCCCGTTTGAGGGTATGTAAGCAGTCTAACGAGGAGGTTAGATGCAGCCATAAAGTATACAAAAAATTACTATGCAATTGGACCTTGAGTGGTGTTTTGTCCATGTCTCGGAGGTGGGGCATGATAAATGTACGGGTACATGGTGACGTCAAGTGTCGATCCTGGACGTATGTCGGGTTCAAGGCATGACAATACAAACAAGTTTAACGGTTGGATCGTTGAAATAGCTTTGTAGACTGCCTATCTTGTCCAAACAATAGATTCAACAAACACTTAGAGTTTATTCTATACTTCCATTAAGTAGAACGTAAGTGTTTATTCAACAAACACTAGTGTAAATATATGAACTGATGATTAGGTTCTTTCATTGTTTCCTTCTAGGATCCAGGAGTGTAATTGTCAAAAAAATCATCAAAATTAGAGCTTAAATAACCGTTAAATCCTGATTTTTTGTTTCTAACCATCGAAGGGTTTCGTCTTGTTATCTAATCTTCCAAAATTTGTTTTAGTATTTTTGGCGTATGTGATTTCAGAGTATATACAAACAAGTTTGACGGTTGGATTGTTAAAATTAATTATGCAAACTACGAAAATCATTGAAGGAGTTGAATATACCAAAATATCCGTAACCTTTGCATGACGAAATAGTATATTTTGCCCTGCGGAATGTAAACCCTAAACCACAAATCATAAATACTTATGTGTGACAAACCTCGAATTGTTCGTCGGGTAAAGGATGCCATATCACGTGCCAATTTTTTCCCTTGGAGCGAAAACATCACGCAACGAAGGACCCTTTGCCCATCAAACGGCATTCATGGGGCAAAGGCCTCTAAAGAAACCAAAACGTTAACCATTTTTGTCCGACGAACGTTTGTATTTCTTTGGGTAAAGTCTGATTGACCGACCAATTCCCAATATTCGTTGGGCAAAGTTTCATCGGGCAAATGGTAGTATCTAGTTGTGATCGATGTATATATATGTTTCTGGTAATCAATCACGAAGGACAGCAGGCATGCCTCTGCAGTAATCTAGGGTTTTCGAATTCTGGTTTCTTTACTACTGGAAAACCGATAAGCATGCGGTTCTTTTGAACTATTTTTCCTTCCTGATTGATTGTTGTAAAATGTATAATGCCTATTTTGAATTTCGATTATAGATTAGCAAAAATCCTTTCAAGGTTCCAAAGGTCATCGTTCTTTGACTTCTTGGATGACAAAAAAGAAAGGATTTTACTCGTAACTGTGTCAAAAATACTCAAAACCATTAGGAATGTGGCTGCCAATTTGTGTACACTTTTCATGCAACACGATCCAAACACATGCTTCGGGAAAGCAGGATATGATGATACAACAATTTCTACTTTTTTTATACTGGATTTTAGAAGAAAGTGCCTTGGTCTCCTTGGACGCAAGGGAGATTCTATTTGAATAAGTACTGAACTGTAGATGAATTGTGAGAGATGATAACGTAACTATGACACAAATTGGCCAGCGCAGTTAATCCTGTCATAATCTCTGATGACCTTTGTCGCCATAGTATATAGGCAGAAATTTTCAAAAGGCAACGGTAAAAATAAATGTTGCCACCACAAGATTCAGGAGACAGAAAACCATCTATGTAAATGTAATGATCTCATGGATATTCTTGTTCCTTGAGTACCTTAATGTATAAGAACAAAGAATATCCTTCAAAGTCACCAAAAAAAAAAAAAGAGGAAGGGAATCCTATCTTCCCTAAAGAAAACACGAACAAAATTGAAAAAAAAAAAAAAAAAACGGTAGCTAAGAGAGAAATCAATTGAGAGTTATAGACCAATTTCCACAATGCAAGGATCCGTCGGCTGACCCTTGATGATCATATCACCAAACTTGATATTCCCCGTGCACAGCACGTTCAAGTGATAATTGCCCGAAATCCAAGTGCCCACCTTCCACCTCACCTTCCCGTCAAGCTTGATTTTTATCATCACCGTCCCAGCATTCAGATCTTGTGCAAAGGCCTCCCCGGACAATGGAGATATCGGCACACTATCGCCATTCAAAAGCGGCGACCACACCACAGGCTCTTTGTACCCTTGGTACGTTCCAGGCAAGAGAGATGCCAACGTGATCTGCTGGTCTCGGTACACGGCGTAGATGTCCATGCCGGATTGGTACGCTATGCCAACCCTAGAATTAGGGTTTGTAGAGGAGAGTGTCACCTACAAGAGCGAAGCCAAAAAGTTGAGCTTATACAAGATGAAGAAAGAATTATTAGATAAATTTAAGAAGAGTAATATTATTTGAACACACAAAACCGACACGCTTACTGAAAATAGAGTTATATGTACAACTCACCTGCATCTTGGTGGTGAGAGCGAAGGGTGGTGCGGTGGATGCGTTGAAGTTGTAAACAGTCATGTCTTGGAGAATGAAGCTTGGCCGGCAGGGCCTGAGAATGAGGTAAACAAGCAAGACTACGATGGCAAAGAGGACAACAAAGATGCCGGTGCCCCAAGCGAGGTAGATGTAGAGCTGGTGGCGGCTGCCACTGCTGTTGCCCGCGGTGTTTGTTTCACTCATTCTGGGAAGTTGGATCCTGGGTGGTGAAGGGAGTGAAGGAAGGGACGGGACGGATATGATCTCTAGCTGAAGGAAGAAGTTGAAGTTGCACTAAACGTATGCACACGTACGGGCTTCTGTGAGATAATTTACCAAGAGGGAGTTTGATAAAGGGGCCAGTTTGCAATGTATATAGAAAAACAAAGTTAGAGAGGACAAAATATATTTTGAGCAGTACTAAAAAATAATTTAATTTTTTACCCAAAAAAGAAAATAATTAAATAATTTGATCACCGCGAAAAGTTTGGATGGAATCCCATGCACTAATGGTGGTATAATCGCTTAAATATATTACACTGTAATGAATCTAATGATTGTATACAAGGGAAGAGAAAATATCTGATGGCCAAGCTAATCTTAATCCTGTATTAATAAAATTATAATTCCATGTATTCCGATGATAAATGTAAAGAATGCAAGAGTGGAATAAAAGTGCAAGTACAAGTATATATCTACTCAGCGTATATATGTGGATGGATGTAAATATTTTAAAATATATGTACATATTTGGCACTCTGAAATTCAAAATTCAGTAAAATGTGTAGCTTGTATTAATTTTAGTCAAAAAAATTATGAATTAACATAATTAAATAATTTTAAAAACAACCTATGTATTGATTCCTTACTAAGAAAATAAAAGCTATTTCACCTTCTTTTCTCCATGCTATATATGTTTCTCTCTCGTGCGATTATATATGCATGCCAATCGTTATACATCAAATTAATTAAACAACACTTCACGGGAATAACAAATTTATAAAGTTCACTAACCAGATTTCAGATCATCTCCATGTCGTTGAGCAATGGTTTGATGGATCAAGCTTTTTCGGAATACACAGATGTATAGGAAAGCTCTCAAACTAAATAGTAAACCTAATTGTACAACTTTAGGTAAATTTATGGTTGCTTTGTCAACTTTTGTTACGTACGAAATTTAATTGGCCTTAGATATTGTTAACGCGTGGAAACAAATAAAAAAAAGATACCCTAAAAAATAAAAGAAAAATCAACACCGTATATAAGAAAAGACAAAATGAAGTAATTGAATGAGTATTGGTGAAGAAGTAATACCTTCCTTGGTACAAAAACATCTAATTGTGGACATTTAAATTATTGATATGATCTACAAGATCCATATTTGCCTACTTTTTTTTGTTGCAAAAGAGTTGGATGCGTTTTAATTGGGGTTTATTTTCACAATTCTTCCCTTTTTGGAGTTGGATTCTCTTTGTATATAAACAAGTATCTTGCTACCATAAAAAATAACGTCACGCAATTTTGACCATATTATCATTATATTTCTTTTGTTTTTTTTGTCAAGGTCACCGTAATTCATTGTGGTACACTATGTACCTATTAAGGAAATTAGTGTTCTAAATCCCCCATATACAGGAGATGAAAATTTGGAGATGTAGAATCCCTCAGATTACCCTCATAGGTTCGATTCTCATCAAAGGTGATTTGAACCACATTATTACTAGCTCATTGTGAGGCTAAGCCTACCCCCTCTCTCTTATTGCAGATCATATCATTTGTTCAAAATAAATAAATATAGAGCACCCTCTTTGAAGTTTGTACATCTTCTTAAGATGAATGTAAAATTGCTATTGTTTTTCATAAAAAAATAACTACATCATATAAATTACACTAAATTCATCTAAACAATAAAAAGGGGATATGAATGTGGGTGTAGAGGGTGTTGACATTGCTCTAGCTAACTTGGCAAAACGAGGTCGGACATAATAAGAAAATAGATATAGTTGTACCAATTTTTATATGTAAGTTAAAACAGTGAAAGGTCTTAGGTTCGAATCTCGTAAATGGCAAGTTCGATACCAAATTAGGTTACATATTGTGTGGCTTAGCCGAAGTCTCCCTCTCCTTAGTGTAAACTATATCGCTATAATAATAATAATAATAACAAACAAATAGTGGGGGTGTTCTCGAAAATCCGTTGGGTTTGGTGGTTATTGGGGAGGCAGATTATCTGCCTTTCCACTTCCCGGGGTGTTCCCGAAAATCCGTTGGGTTTGGGTGGTTATTGGGGAGGCAGATTATCTGCCTTTCCACTTCCCGTGCCCTCCCGTACCCTATTGTTTTTTTTTTTTTGTCACGATTAAACCACGTCAACATTTTATATTGTTTTTTTTATAAAGATAATGAGACAAAAAAGAATAGTAATATAAAATGTTGATATGGCTTAACCGTAACCACACAAACAGAAAGACACGAAAAATGAAAGGGTAGAGAATCTGCCTCCGGTTATTGGAACACTTCTCTGATGGATTTACTATTGAAAGACGTACTGGCGCAGCGTAAGAAAAAGGGTATCAAACAATAACCTTAGCACATAAGATGCTTGGAATCTGCTAGGGAATGAGAATGATAAATCTCAAAGTTTAGTTTCTTTTTTTTTTTTTTTTTTTTTTCTTGAGTTGAAACGATAGCTTTATTGAAGTAATTAAACAATAACAATCATCAAATAGGGCATCCCAAATAAGGTCCAAGGGATCACTTAATAAACCAAAAATTCTTCCACTAAAAATAAGGCCATCCTATTAAACGATGAAATTTGGACCAAAAATTCTATATATCGTAGCTAAGTTGGGAGTTAGACACAAGACGTCCTTCTTCTAGAAACAGCAAGTCTGTCACAAAACAAATGCCAAAGTCTAAATCTGCGCAAATCATGGATTTAATCTTCAATTCAATCGTCATTTAATCTACACCGCGTACACTCTTATAACGTGTGTATCGAATCGTAATAGAAGTAGGAGGTATTCAATAGAAGAGTTGAGATGAGGAGAAGATAATCAGATTCTCATAATTTCATGTTTTAGATAGATTCTATTCTTTACAGAAAAGAAATAAAATTACACGTGACAAACCGCAAAGTAGGGGAAAGCATTTGCAAAAGGTCACTTCTTTGGTCGTGGGGAAGATTCAAAGACGGAAATTCCCGAATGGGAAAGGGGTGTGATATCCACACATCCCATTTTACTTCTCACACACTTTTCTACTTTTCGGCCGTCGGATTGGATGAATTGAAGAACATCAACGGACATAAATTAAAAAAAAGTGTGTGAGAAAGTAATTTAGAATATGTGGATAGCATATCCCGTGAAAAATGAAATGATCAGAAACAAAGTAAAGAATCTAACTTGCAAGTTTGTCATCAAAAGCAAGTTTCTGAAATTTTTCTGCATTTCTTGCTGGATAATGCTAGAGAGACCATTTTTAAATCATATTTTATAAAATATATAACGCGATTGTTGATGATCATATTATTACTTAAGTGTTTGATTGATGTGCTTATTTTCTATTTGTGAATTTTTAGACGTAACATTCAATACTACGTGCTCAATGCTACATACTATTGAAATATGTAGTGTTTAATTTTCACAACAATTAAATCTTATATGCACTATTCTAAAAATCTTATATGCACTGTTCTAAAAATCTCTACCTAGCTACCGTCCCGATTGGTTTTTAGACGTTTGAAGGTTAAGAAAATGCGTCTACACCCGTTTACGCGTACACTTAGCCTGCCTAGGTCGCGGTTTTCCCATAAAACCGATGTGCTAGGATTTCAGGAGGAGGCACGCTCCATGTTCTATTTAAGAAATAACGAAATTTGAAGCATGATAAGCAAAAAGAAGAAAAGAAATGAAGTTAAAACATATACAGCAGCTAAACGTAAACTCATATACTCATCTTATTAATCGTACAACACCACGTTTCTAGATTCTAAATTTTAGACAATTCCAAAGACTTTAATCTGAAAAACGTGAGAGATGGAAATACCATTAACACCAATCGCAGTCCTCCGTTTTCAAACAGCAACCTGGCAATCTCTTGATCCACCAGCCAGCTTACCCGACCCGCTATTGGAAGACACCGAAACCGCCACATCACGGCACAAAACCCTCACCAGCCGCCGCCTCAGCCTCCACCCGCCATTCCGAAACTGGACCCTCGCCAAAACCTTCACGTTAAAGCTCACCGTCCCGCGTCCCCTGTCCACCTCTATCCCGCGAACCACCGGGGCGTCCACGAACGAATTCGCCGCCGAGAAAGTGGCGTTCACGAAATTGCGATCCTTCGTCCCCTGAGCGAACGGCTGAACACGAGTCTCCGATATGAAGCCGTTCCGGTAGAAAATGGAAGAAACGACCTCCTCGTATCGGATGCTGAGCTTCTTGTTGGGGTTGTAGACGGAGAAGCTGACGGACCACGTGCCGCTCAGGGACTGGGAGGAGGAGGAGACGTTGAAGTTAGTGAGTGAGAGAGAGTCGACTCGGAAGTCGGGGACCTTGGGGCGGAGGACGAGCCAAATCACAAGCATGATGCAGCCGACGATGACGAAGAGGGCGATCATGGCGCCGACGAAGCGGCGGATGAAGGTGGCGCGTGCGGCATAGGGGTTGGAGTAGGGACCTTGAGGTTGGGTGTAGGTGGGGTAGCTGGAGTAGGGGTGGCCGCCGTTAGGCTGGGCGTAGGGCGTGGCTGGGTAGCCGGTGACGGGCCTAGAAGGGTCGGTCATTAGGGTTTGAAGATTTGTGGGGGATTTGGGATTTTGGGGGTTTATCACCTGTATTGTATCAATTTTGTGGGGAAGAGAACGGAACGGAGTCCTCGGCCGCCGGTGTTTATAAAGTATAGTAATTTAGTTAAGTAAAGAATATGAGATTATTCGAGAGCAAAGCTTGACACATGTCCACTTCTGCTAAATAGCCGATGTGGCTGCCCAGCAGTTTGACACCTATCCACTTCTTTTTTCTTTTCTGAAAAATTATGCAATAAAAAAGAAAACAATATTAAAAACGATATCTTTTTCTTTTCTTTTTTTTTTTGAAAAAGAGTACTATATTTCATTCAATGATTTGAATAACTCAGGCTCCAAAAAAATCCTTGCAAATTAGATCTAAAAAATATTACAATAAAGTATCACTAAGACTTCAAGCACCCGTCCAAGCTCATCAGGAACCACACGATTACACTGATCAATAAAATTGTTAACCTTTGTGTTGCAGCAAGATCATGTGAGAACAAAATCTCAAACCATAAATTGGGATAGAGAGTACGATGCCTATGAGTCTATCGCATCACCTAATCACTACCACAATCCTAGAACATCAAATGAGTAGTAGATCCAGCAAATTAAACAGCTCAATGCTTCACACATAGATCCAAAAGAGGTAGCACATCAAAACGAAAAAATTAAAATCAAGCACTCTCCTATAGAGAGCAATCAAATTAGCAAACTCTCCTACAAAGAAATCAACCAAACTTCAAGATAATTCTTGGAAATTATTAAATAGAAACAAAATAAAAGGAAAATCATGTCGCCACTCCACATCCTCTGGACATCTAAAAGCCATATCACTACATCGGCTAAACTAAAAGTGTCGTACTGACTAAACTCAAGCCCAACGCAATTCGGCATCTTCAATGGCTTCCTACTTCAACCTAATATTGAAGGTGATAACTGGATTCAAAACCTTGTGTTAACTGTATGCGTGGGTCAAAAGATGACGACTATGACGGTGACTATAAAGTTTCACATTACACCAAATAAAGTAAACAAAAAGTGAGAGGGAAGAGACGAAGAATGATTTTCAAGAAGATTGCCTCTGACTCCAAAGCCAAAGGCAGGAGCCAACGGCAGAGAATTTTTCCTTTGGTTTTTAAACGAAATTTGCAAACCAAATGATGTGTCACCAATAAAAGATAATTATGTTAGCCAACACTTAATTAAAATTTCAATCATCGACAACCACATCATTTGGTTCCCAAATTTGGTTTAAAAAATTTGGTCTTCCTAGTATTACCCTATTAAAAATAACTGTGTAAAATAGTAGAATAACTATTTTACAAAGCTTGGCTATGCCAACTACGTTCAATTTGTCTAGTCATTTTCTCTTTTCTTCTCTGTTTGCTCTCTTCTCTTCATAGATGCCGACTCCAAACAAAAGAAAAGCCAAGGGGTTTAAACCTAATCCGAATACCCAAGGGTTTTAAAAACCACCAACGATATCTTCTTCTTTACCCAAAAACCCTAGCCATTTGAATGTGGTCTCTAAAATCCTAATTCCAATTCCAATTCCAATTTCAATACTTCTTCTTCTTCTTCACTAGTAAAGGAGAAAGGGAATGGGACATGGTTACTCTGGCTCACGCCCTGCTTGACATTTCATTTTGCTGTGGTCTTTGTCAGTCTGTTAATCCAAAGGACAATTACAAACTCTGTGTTTGGGGTTTTTCAGAGCAATTACTCATTATGGAATCTCCATTTCTAGGGTTCCAACAAGGAAGAAGAAGAGTGGTAATCTCACTGACCCTTAGGCACTAAATACAATTGACTCCCTCATCGTCATCCACAATGCTATGGCTCGCACCACTATCGAAATCCTTGTTACCTCTATTTTCTCTGGACAATCTAAAGGGATCGGCAGGCCTTTCTAGAAAAGGTTATTCTAGCCTTTTATATGGTTATTCTTAATATTGCATAATTTTTAGAAAATGAGTGGACATGTGTCAAATTACTCAGAAGCCAGATTAGTTATTTACCAGAATTTCTTGCTAAATGTTCAGCAGTCAAGTTTTGTTCATTATTAGTAGGGCAATTAGGTTTTGAAATTTTTAATAACGAGTTGTAAAAAAAGACATAACAATCACACAATGACGACAATGAGTCATCAATATGATCAATGTGTAGTCATTACTAAAAATTGATCATTTCTGCAATCAAATCTCAAAAAATGATCATTCTTACTAATTACCCTAAAATATATTCCTTTTTGTCTGAGTCATCAATATGATCAATATGTAGTTACTAAAAACTAATCATTTCTGCAATCAAATCTCAAAAACTAATCATTTATACTTATTACCCTAAATTATGTTCCTTTTTATCTAAGTGTCAAGAACATCTTCATCTTATGTTAATTTTTCATAACTACACCTAAATCGTGGAATGTCATAGATTTTCAAAAATTTAGCGAAAAAAAAAGGACTCCAAAAAGGAAAAACTTCAATCAGGGCATCCTAGATTAAATCCGAAGGTTTCTCAAACAAAAATGACTCCAAAAAAAAAAAAAAAAAAAAAAAAACACTGTCAACTTTGTCAATCTAATGGATGTCATATCAACGAATCTTTGGTTGTGAATAGCATGAGAACACATCCAGGACTCCAAAACTAAAAGAACTTCAGTTTTGGCAACCAAAAATTCAATTACTTCATAATCCGCCTCATGGGAGACTCTACGCACAAATCGCCAACAAAACTAATAAGAGAACAATCTTTACAAACGAGCAGTCTCGACTCCTAAGAGAAACTATAAAAGAAACAAATAATGACAACTACAAAAGGAATATGCGGTCATGAAAACCAGCAACGAAGCTACTAGTTCATCATAATAAATCGCACCAACACCACCATGAGACATGAACAAAAGACGCAAGCTCTAAAGGGCTAACCGAACACAAACAAGAGCCACACTATAATCTAGAATACCCACCTCACAAAATTTCAACCTCATATTTTTCCAAACCCACAATACCCAAAAAAACCAAGAAGGGAGAACCTTTGGAGAAGGATCAGATTGAAAAAAATAAAATAAAATAAAAGGAAAAAAAAGAAATAAAAAGTGATGGAGAACTCAAATCTAAGCAAGCTTAGACACAAACTTAATCAGCTCAAACAGGACTATTATTGATCACAGTTGTAACGACCCGTTCCCAATTTTACAGTTTATATAATTTTAATAAGTGAATTTATGAAAATGCCCTTTGAGGCAAAGTGTTGACTTTTGTTGACTACCTTGTCGTGTCACATAACACTCGTTTTCTTGGCATATCCTCATAGTACTCGTCATTACAAACACGTGGAAGCAAACAGAACGTGATTTGGAGTTATAACGAATGAGATATTAACATTTAAAGTTGGGGGCATTTTAGTAAATTGATTATTTTCTAGAAAGCTCTAGATTTTTGGAGCTTAATCTGGAAAGCCATATGTGTGGCCTAGATTTAAAGAAAGAAGAAATGAACGATTGGGAGAAAAGATAAAGGAAAGAAAGGAGGGGGAAAACCGGACCAGTGAGGATATGAGAGATGAGAGAGTGACCGATCAGAGAAGAGAGAAAGGAAGGAAAGGAGAAAGGAGGATCATGAAGGGAACCAAACCGGATTCCGCTTAACCCAAGAACCCGGTTGCGACCCATAGGTTTCTTTGGCGAAATTCATCATTTTTCCGACGGATTGAGTCAATCTACCATTTCCAATCATCATATAGACCTTTCTTCTCCCATTTCTATATCAAATTTGAGGAGATTAGGCTTGGATTCAGGAAGAAATGAACCCGTGGGTGTCATGAGATCTGTGGCCGAGATCCACCAAATCTGAAACGTGTTCTTCCAATTACCACCACCATTAGACTCCCCCGTAGGTCTGTAACAAAACCCATGCAATGGCTGGGGCGTCGGAGTTGTTTTGGAGTCGAATCAAGAACACCTAAATTCCAGGGTTTCCGGCGATTCTAGGCTATTTTCAAGGGTTTCCCGGCCGAATTGGACTTTGGCCTAGGTATGAAAATTTCTCCCCTCATTGAGATTTACTTGCCTGTGAAATTTTCTAGCAAGTCGAGGCGACCGACCGCCACCGGCGGTGGCGCGTGACCAGTGGGCCGCCGATGCTATTTTACACTAAATTGATATCTTGATCTTAGATTTGACCATATGATGTGATTTGATTATTGTGAATCTAGTTTGATTAAGGTGCGTTACTTGATAATTATATGAATCGACGATCCGACCGTTGGATCGTCACCAAACCTTGATATGTTATAGTACGTAATATTTGAGGATATTAGAAACTTACGGATTGGGAATCCGACTTACGGATCTTCCCGAATAGGATATGTAAGTTACGTGTTCTATTGATAAGGATTCTGAAATATGGTTTGATAATTGTTCTAGGCGCCGATCGTTCATGACGCCTCAATGTTTGTGCTAGGGAGTTGTAGCTCGAATTCCAGGTGAGTGGACTTTTGGTTTTCTATATATACGTATATATGTTTTTCATTTTCCCAGAAATGGTTTTAAATGGATTTACGTTTTTAAATGTCATGTCAATTACATTACATTTTAGTATATGCATTAGTATAGATATGCATATTATTGCATGACGCTGCAGACGCCCATATAAGCTTCAGGTGAGTGCATATTGATGATAGTAATTGCAGCGTGCATGGTTATGTTTAGATGCATTTAGTGCTCATTATCCTGCACCCCGGTGTTAGTGCTCCGTCCGAGGCCAGGGCTTAGCCTTCACGTGATCGTTCACCTCCCGCACCACACACTCACCTTGGATCCAAGGCAAGTGTCAGCTTGTTGTACAGACCACATTAGGTGGTTTCGACTCGTAGGTGACTTGCGATACTTCGCATAGTTTTCACGTGATCATAGCACTTAAACGTACTATTTACACCCAGCCTGTCGTACAGACCACATTAGGTGGTTCCGACTCGTGTGCAGGACTAGGTTGATGAGCTATAGGTTCAGTCGTACAGGTGACATTAGGTGACTCCAATTGGCATACTATTTTATATTGATTTCACACCTGGCTTACATCTTTTAGTGCTGAAACATTATGACATGGCATATTTCAGTTTTTTTACTGGTCTTATGCATTAGTTTTCGTATATACGTAGTATTATTTTATGGAAACTATACAGGTTTTACAGCGAGGGGTTATAACGTTTTCAAAAGGTTTTTATTAAAACTTTATTTTCAGGCCCACTCACCTTTATTTTTCGTCCCTCCAGGTTTAGCTGTTGAAAGTTCGTATTGACAAAGATTCTTGGCGAATCTCAGTATAGGTGGCTATCTCTGAATGTATGATCCTTACCCACACTATTGTACTTTACTTATGCTTTGATGTCGCAAGTGAAATGAGTTCATTCCCGCTCACAACGCACTCTTGTCTTTAGACACTTTTAGGTTTAAATTTATTCAGATTTTTCACATCACCATACTTTATGGCTTCATCACCTTCCAGGTGTCGGCCAGCATAGCTAGGTTCGGAGTTTTAGTGGACATTCCGGATCGGGATGTGTTAACAGTGGAGTAGAAAAAAGAAAGAGGGGGTGGAGCAGAAGTGTTTCTCCCACCTTCTTTATCTACGGCGACTTTTGCTCTACGTTTTCTCTAGAAGCTAGGTCTGATTTTTCTTTTTTGAGAAAAATAATAACAATGTTCTTTTGGCAAATTTAGTGCAGATATTTTTAGCTTGGCTAATTTAGAATTGTTTTATTACCATTTCCTTTTTTTTCATTTCGTGTTATGGTAAATGGAAAATGCATAAGGAATGAGGCATAGGGAAGAGTAATTGAAGGATGGTGCCAGAAATGGAGAGAAATGTCTAAGAAAAATACGCAAAATGAAGACGAAAAATAAAAATTTAAAATTAGTTGAATTTGTTTTCTACTTTTCGTTCACTTTTGTTATCTCTTCTTCTATCTGTCATCATCAATCTTCATCCATCCTTTGCCTATCACATTTCTTATAATATTAAGAACAAAAGGTGAAAACAAATAACAAAACAAAAATTACAAAATTGGAATCAAGCCAAAAGTCACTTGTATGACAACCACTCACGGAAATTACAAAATTGGAAAGTTACAGAATTTTCAATAACAAAGGCTTAACACCCCTGAAGATAGACATCTACGTTGTCATGCTCAGATTCCTATACCCATGCCCATGGATGCGACTGAAGAGTAGAACCGATCCAATTTCAGAGTTGCATCGACGGCGACCTCGGAGTCGGAGAGGAACTCATCGATCAATTTCCCGACAAGCTCGATCCAATAGAGAGAGGGAAACACAGAGAGGTATGGGTGGGATTTGAAATTTTTAAACGTATAATCGACATGGAAGGGTTGGTAAAGACCAATATTTCACTTGCATGTCCAAGAATAAAAGTAGAAGGGTAACTAACTTAAATCTCATACAAAATTTCAAACTCCATATCCAACATCTTTGATTTGGAGATTGCATGTTCGTGGATAAATATACACACATATATACATATCATGTTTTATGAAACTAAGTTTGAGAGAGTCGTTGGATATTAGATTCACAATTTAAGGGGAGATTTATGTTAGGTCATAAGGCTACGTGCATGGGCGTCACCGATGTGTGACATTGTAAGTTATACGGCCCATGTATGTGGGTGTTACCGACAGGTGACCTTATAAGTTGTAAGGCTCCGTATATGGATGTTATTGATGGCTAACATTTTAAGTTATAAGTGATAAAGCTCACGTACGTGGGTACTGTCGACTGGCAATGTTATAAGGCTCCTTGCATGGGTTTCACTAACGATTAACGTTATAAGTAATAAGGCTCATGTACATGGGTGTTGGTTAGCATTACAAGGCTCATGACGCTATATTTTATTAAAGATTTTGTTCTGTAAAGCCCTTTTCATTAAAACTCCTGTTATTTATTTACATTTTCTTGTACAGGAAACACTTCTGCTCATACGCACTTCCAACAAAAGTGATTTTCTAAGAAACACATCAAACTGTTAATTAAAAATCCAAATGCTTCTTGAAAAAGTACTAAGAAGTGCTTCCCAAAGAACATTGATTGAAAAAGTATTGGGTGGTAGAAGCCTGAAAAACAATAATCGAATCTTAACCAAAGAATTGTCACGAGTACCCAACTGTTTTCGTCTCTCCATATAATACCATCATTTTGTTTTATTTCCACAAAGAACAAACCTGTTCAATAAGTTCAGCAAATACTTCGTGTAACCCTAAACAATAACATTGACAGCAAACTACACCATATCGTACATTTGGCGAGTAGACAATATTATAATTCGTATGGTCGCTATGTACAACAACCGAATAAGTGCAAAGAATTACAAGATCAAGGACAAAGAAAAAGGAAAAAAAAGAGCGAAAAGTCGAGACCTGGTTGTTTTTTTGTAATTCAAATTGGATTTGAATTTTCTCAAATGGCATGACAAGAAACAGAGAATGCTTAGTGGAGAATGCTTCATGAACTCCGCCCGCCATCCTCAATCCTCATTCCTTTTAGACTCTTTGCTAACCAGATAGCCGTCTCTCTTGGGGAGACTTTATCTTTCCCAAAAGGCCTCAAAACAACTGACAGTTCCTCCAACCTGTTACTCTGCAGCAAATCTGCGGACAATTCTAGTAGTCCTTCTAGCGCTTCTGCCCTCTGCCTAAAAGACTTGACATCCATGATTTCCTTCTCTGGTATTTCCTCTTCCGTCGTAGGAGGACTGGACCTTGTGGGCTCAGAGGACTCAGATGTTTTCGCTGAAGGTACAAGGCTTCTTGTCTCAGGTTGTTTTACATCAGAGTGATCAGAGTGATCTGATTTCGGGCTCACTGTCTCAGAGCAGTTTGATGATTTAAGAGCCACAGGGGCAGTCGCATTTCGCATCTCCAATTCATCCCTTACCACATTTATCAGCTTACCAACATCCACATTCTGAACCCCCATCTCCACAGTTTCCATTACTGGGTGATCACTTCCAACACGAAAACTACTATGCCTAATCACATGTATGATGTCATCAAAAGCAGGGGGGAGATTAGCTGCAGCCGACTTTTCCATTAACTGATTTTGCAAACTGGTTCCTCGATCTGGTTGAAATAAATTTTGGCTCGATGAAATGGCAGGGGCAACAGAAAGGGTAGTGTCCGCTACTGGGGATAGATGTTCCCTTACAGTGAACTTGTCGTGACCACTAGATGTAGATGTATGTTTTGCTTGAACCACTGTATCAGGCACACAACTGGGCCTACTTACAGGGGTACGATTGTTACAAATAAATCTTTCTTCAGAAACCGGATCAAGGAGATCGGGAGTGGCAGTTAAACTCGCTTGTTCGTCACCAGCAGCTGTATTCTGAAGATCTAGAATAGCTTCTGAGGTTTCAGTTAAGCATTCAGATTTATTACCATTCCCATCTTTTTCAGCTGTTTCCGACATCACTGAATGAAAATGAGAAGCAGCTGAACAGCTCGGTTGAGACTCTGTACTCTCAGTGTGGGTGACGCTCGCATAATTTGGACGCACCTGCTCTCTCATGTCAACAAAAGCAGTTGTTGCATCATCACAAATCTCAAATCCTTGAACTGACACAGAAGAGGAGACAGAATTGCTGCTGTCCGTTTGCAATCCTTTTGAACTAGTTTCTTGATCTCTTTGAGGCTCTTGCGAGTTTGTTACGCAACCATTGGGCACTTGAGAAGGATTCTTTTCAGGCTCCTGGTTTATCTCTTTTGGAATTATCCTTGTACCATATCTCACTGCATTTGGAACATCGACCCCCGCTTGCTTCATCCATGCAGGAAATGAAGGACGTCTAGCCAGCGTAGGCGGGGTTCTTTGCCTAGGCTTAGGAAATCCATCTTCAACTTGTTTTATAGGAACAAGGGGAGGAGTACCATCATGTCTGGGTTTAGTTTTCGGTGAGGATTCAATTATGGGTAACTGCAAAAAAAAAAAAAAAAAAAAAAAACACAGATTATGTCAACGATCAGTTCCAGACACATAGTAGATGATAAATATTAAATAATAACTACTAATTACCTGATGCTTTAAAGGATGGGATCCCTGTGTCCGTTTTGAAGAATCAGGGATTGCCTTTGGAGATGCAACAGTTGTTGTATCGGGACTGGGCTTTATGACAGGAGAAAAATCACTCAGCTTGGGTATTCTCGACACTGTTTCTATGTTAGTTCTTTGAGGCAGACCAACCTTAGACCGATTACTTCTCATCGGTGAGCTATTTTCCCTAGTTTTTCCTTCTCTCAAAGCCAGCATTATATTCCTAATGGTCTTTGGATGCCTTGATTCAACATTAGATTCAGAATGAGGTGGTTTCATCAACTGTTGTTCTTCCACTTTTGAAGTGCACACATTTTGGCCATGTTCTTCGGTAGCCAGGAGCTGATCAGAGCCATCTTCATCCTCAAGATAAACCAAATCTGTCTCAGTAGCTTTATCATCACAGTGTGAGTCCATTTCTGGAATAGTTTTCTCAATTGAACGCAAACTATCTTTATCACTGCTTGACCCATTACTGTTTTGGCTTTCTGCCATGTTTCTCCGAGATTCGCGACCTATAGATACACGCTTCTCCGGGGAGAAGACTGTTCGAGTGCTAAAGGATGGACGATACTGATCAACATAAGGCTGCAAATAAGGGTGCCTCAAAATCTCAGATGCCTGATAAAATACAGTAGTAATTATTAGTACGCAGTTCTTGTCCTCAAAATTGTCGATTTGACATAGAGCATTGTAGAGAGAAGGCTTACACTTGGTCGATGCTCAGGGTTCTTTCTCAGCATGCCCTTGATTAGTGTTTTCCTGCATACATAGTTACAAACAGATTGATTATAATACTATAGAGCATCCAGTTTTCAACAATATAAAGCCATTATTGGAAACGGAAAAAAAAAAAGGTGGAAACTTGTGTTTCTCCACTCTATGTCAGCAGGAAAAGCATTTAATACTATGTTAACAGGGCATGTTTATGTACATGCTGTCAAAATACTCAAATATGATAGTTTATGTTTGTGTCTGCACGTAGTGGCATGTCGATACACACAGAGTCCTTTTACATTGTGGTTATATGCAGCGTTGCATATATCATCTATGTATTGTGTATTTCTTTCATGATAAAAGGGCATAATATCATCTATGTATTGTGTATTTCTTTCATGATAAAAGGGCATAATGCAGAGCTATAGCCCGATACTGTGGTGCAACTTTGAAGAAAATGAAACTTAAGAATAACAGATAATAACTTACAAGGATGGAGAATAGCATGAAGGAAGAGGACCTATAGAGGAACGATTAATCTTGCTTATCAATCCTGCCATATCCTGAAATATGGTGTATAATGCAAACATTAAATATCTGATAAGATTCCACAGCATTTACCCTCACACCCAAGGCCCAAGTTCAAATCCACCCCAACCCACACACCACACCCCAACCCCACCACACCCCCCCCCCCCCCCCCCGGGGCACCGCGGGGGCTCCTCCTCTTTCTTGCATCCCTTGTGACCGAAAAAAGTCGACTAGTTGAAGAAAGTCATTAACAATGGAAGAAAAAATCTGAACCCCACAATCGACGGAATTTAATATTTAAAGAGAAAACAGTTAGACACCAGAAGCAGGTAGCTCTTCCCAAACGCATAAACCGTTTTAAAGCATAAACAGCACTTAGATGGTTTGCACAGAAAATATGATAATGTGAAGATCTTCATTACAAGAAGAAAAGCCATTCGGACCAGCAATTTGGACTCTAGGACTGTAAATAACAAAAATTACTCTATTGATAAGATCTTTGATTTACTTGGGGTAATTGAGGTTCAAGAGAAATGGTAAATTGTTGGTCACTTCAAAGATACATATGGAAAATCATTGTTAAGTACACACAGATGCACTCCATTACAGGGACATGATGAGAATTCCTATAAACTCATGTTTGAAAAAAGAAAAGGCAACACTAGGATGTTCTTCTTGTTTTTATCTACTCAAATTAGAGTTATATCTATGCTTTTTACTCTTTTGGTATAAAAGAAAAAAGTTAACTGATCGTCCATTTAATTCATACAAAAAATTACAGAACTTGAATCAATAAGATTTTGTAAGAAATCTTACAAAAGCTTTAAAAGCAGGTCGATGAGCAGCCATCTCATATACGCAACACCCTGGCAAAACAATCATCAATTTTCAACCACAGGTAAAAAAAAGATATAAATCAGAGAAATATATATCTAATATGTGTGACTTATAAGGCAACATACCTAGGGACCAAATATCAGATTTGAAGCCATAAGGAATGTCTGCAAGAAGTTCGGGACACATGTAATTGGGGGTCCCCACAACCTACACAGAAGTACAGGAAAACAGTTAGTTCCACATATATCACCAAAGTCTCTCACCATCGGGGGTAAGTTACTGAACTCTTAAGAATAAGCACCAAAAATCTGTTTATTTTATGTTGAAATAGTACAACCTTCTAAACATTCATTTTCTTAAAACTTAAAATGATAAGCTAGAAATTTGATCCAACTAAAGAAAAGATTAAAGTAGATTGTGATGGAAATAATTGTGACAAAAGATTATGCAAAATATATAATATATATATATATATATATATATATATATAGAATTTTCATCTGTTCTTGTGCTAAATTCTTGAACGGCACAAGCAAAGGGGAATTTTAGAAGGTAAAGGAAAAGGTTGAACAGTAGCTTGTTACAAAACCACACCAACTTAGAATAATGTAGTGTTCTAAAAGTCCCCGCCTAGGTTGGCCACCGCCACAAGGTGTTTAAAAAATAAGAAAAGGCTCCTCCCGCCTAGACCCGCCTAGGTCGTGACTCTCACTTAGGCAAAAAATAGATAACTTCCATTTTGTATTTTATTTTTTCAATAAATTGTAAGAGACTTGTTGGATACTTGGATGAACGGTCATTACATGCTTGTTCCCCATGTTTTTATATGTTCTAGTACTTTATAATTTATAAGTCATTCTATTTTGCAATTTATGTATCCAATAAAATTATGTATTGTTTTGAAAGTATAAGTAGACATTTATTTATTTATATGTTGGTATAATTAAGTTAATTAAAATTAAGTGCCGCCTCCATGCTAGGACCCTGCCTGCCACCCAACTAGCGCCTTTTAGAACCTTGGAATACTGGTCTAATGTTTTAATAAGTTTCGTTATAATTACTATCGAATGGTTGTATGCATATCCAGGGTCATTATCAACCTATAGAACTATATTGCACCACTGTATTACTAGCAATTAAAGAATCAAAATTTGGAAGCAACAACAACATTAATCATATCTAATTCAAACTCTGACACTAAATCTTGGGCTACGAATTATTCCAACTGCAAATGAAAGCTTTTTAAGATAAACAAATAACATACAGAGGATAAAAGGAATTCCCATGTGTAGCACATACCGAAGAAGCCAAGTCATCTGCCTTCAAAGTTTTAGCAAGACCGAAATCCCCTGTATCCACACCATACAAAGATGAACAAAATCAGGACAAACACATTATCATCGGAAAATCCAGAATGAAGATCTAAAATTTCCTAAAACAATTTTCAAATCCATGTTGACTCACCAAGACGAACATCCTGATCCTTGGTAAGAAAAATATTGGAACACTGCCAAAGAGAACAACATACAAATCTTGAAAACCCTAAAACTGCAAATTCAGATGACAAGCGCTAGTATTGGCAAACATACTTTTAGGTCACGATGTAGAACATAATTGGAATGCAGGTATTCAACTGCCAATAATAGTTGTGTGAACCACCTGCAGAGTTTCTGAGCAATTCCCCATTCACCAACACAAACCGGCCATAAGATTAAATTCTAACATTCACTATAACCATCAGGAAGGAAAATAAATGTGTGCGTGCGAGTGCTTGCGGATTTGGAAAGAGAGATGAGTATACTAACCTCCTCAGGGAAATACACCCCATTGGACTTCTTCATCATCTCGGCCCTGATTAGTTTATAGATGGGAACAATGGTTTAAAGAATATTAAGGGAGTATGACATTATGCAAGTTAAGGCCAATAAATCAAGTTTGTATTAACTGCGACAACTCACATGTCTCCACCTTCACAGTATCCAGTGACGATGCAAACATAGCAACCCTACATTATGAATGCATCACTTCCAATTTAGGAAAAACACAAATGAAAAAAGATAAACTACAAATTCGATATGTGCATCCCCACACATGAACACCGATTCACTCAAAAAGAAATGTGTCTAACCTTCTCGACCCAGGCTTCCTTAAATTCGACAATAAACGGGTGTTGAATTCGAGCAATAAGAGCCATCTATAATTCCAAATTCCCAAACATATATAAGGAAACCAAATTTCTACAGAAAACGTACAAATATATACAAAATTGCAAGTAGTGCTAAGGGAAATCAGGATTTGAACTCAAGTATTGAATTGAACCTACCTCTTGATGGGCGGATCGCCGGCACCGCTCCGTCTGCCGTGCAAGTCGGATCTTCTTCAACACATATCTGAGAAATGCATCAAAACCAATGAACATCAAATCTGAATCTACACATTACACAATTCTCTCTCTCTCTCTCTCTCCACACACATTGACATATAAGTATATAAATTACTTCTTCTTCTCCGCCTTGTGGTGGACGAGGATGGCGGCGCCGAAGGCTCCCCGGCCGATCTGCTGCATGAGCTCGTACTGATCCATCCTGGACTCCATCGCTTGCTCCCTCGATCCACTGAGATATCGAATTAATTACAGCAATGGCTCTGAAGCAGAAAGATTCACTGATTGATTGAGTCGTGACATTTACTCCAAAGCTCACGCCATTTCTCGAAACAAAATAATGGCGGATTTCGGATTTCAATCCATGGATCGCCAACCGCTGCTCTGGTGGCCACTCATTACCCAAAAGCGGTGCCGTTTTAGGGGTGGTTGGTTCAGTTGAAATGTGTGTATTATCTGAATATGGTTAGTGGCTAATCATGGTGTCAAGAAAACTGTAGCCAACTTTCTAAGTAAAAACACTCTCTTGCGTTCTCTCTCTCACTCTCACTCTCACTCTCACTCTCACTCTCTCCTCTCTCCTCTCTCCCTCTACTTTTGGATTGAGAGAGTGAGGGTGACTTGTGTGAGAGTGCGATTGTGGGTACTGGGCGTTCTGCTGCCTTCTACGCCGACACAGGTGGCTGTCCCACTTCTACATTTTTTTCTATTCTTCTTCTGTGCTTATTTATTTCATTTCATTATCCAACTTTAGTTATTTCCTTACAATTAAGCAGTTGATATACCAAATTAGGACCGGTTTGGCATTGTTGTAATAATTTTAAAAGCAGTTTTTTTTTAATGAAAAAAAAAATTGTGTGTTTTGTCGAAATCATGGTTCAAAAACAATATAAAGTATAAGCAACCCTACCCCTGCTTCTAAAAACGGAGTTTTTTTTTTTTTTTTTTTTTTCACAGCACAGCAACTTCAAACTAGCATTTAGTATTACGGTCTACTGATATATTTCTCTACACTAGTAAGTGAGAGATTTTAAGTTCGATTCTCGTCAAAGACAAATTTGAACGAGAATTAAACCACATTATTACTAGCTCATTATAAAGCTTAACCCGCTCTCCCATTATGAATAGTCAAATTCATTGAATTAGCTTCAATAAATCACCTTCCTTTACCTGATTTACCCGTAATATATCCCTTGAATTTAGGATTATCTTCTCCTTCAATTTATGATTAATTTTGACTATTGGAGGTTTTAAAATATAATTATATCTCTACTGATAGGATAATTACAAAAATTCTCTTCCTCTACTTATCCAAGTATGGACTCGTCTCCTAATTTCTCAGTTATTTCTTCTTCTTCTCTCTTCTTCATGCTCCAATTTATGTAAAAGTCAAATCAAACTCCATCACGGCAACTGCCACACCTCAATCTGAGATATGTCACACATGGCAGTAGAAGTAACGGTACAATAATACATCAAGTCGATATTCAGCTGAAACGAAATTGCAAAGGAAACCACCCTACACTTGAGTGCACTACAATCTTTGAAAACATTTTCTCTAACCACTACTTGTTACTCTGCAAAACAACCTTCCACCATGGGAATGGTGCACCGACAAAGTTAAACTCGAATAAGTTATAAAGCTCGTGTGAGTGACAATAATATAACATATGTGGCTTAAAAACATTTCGCAATCCTTTATATATGTAAAATATCCTCTCATAAATCTTGATTGAACCCACACAGGCATCCAACTGTCTTTTTATAATTGATGGGCACTCATTCATAGTTTCATATATGTAATAAAATCATAGGGCTAGAGCGACAAATATCACAAAGTTATCCCTTTCAAAACTTCTCATGGAACCGGGAACAAGGATACGCAAAGTAGGGTCCTAGACAAACCTCTCGTGAAACCAGATATAAACTATGCACATAATTCATGAACCTCTCAAGAACCACAGTAGAATTCTAGAACCTCTCATGAAATCTAACAGGATGTAGGGTTCTAGAAACTTATATATATATATATATATACACACACACTAACTGGGTAATAACCATTTGTAAATCCAAGTTATACACACAAAGTTTATAACAAGCAAATTTCATATGCAAAATACTTATTACATAATATTAAAGTCAACTCACCTGAAGTCCAACGCACTTCCAAAATAACCACAATAGGATTGTCACACAAAACGATGTGCACAGCACTGAGACGTCACATGTTCTTGACAAACCAAAAATGCTTTGATAGAACCTAATTTCATACACAACACTCCACTTCGAAAACTTATCAAGACTGATATGCAAAACGAGTCACATTGGTACTTGCACATAAATTGAGACACAAGTCAACCATGAATGTGACATCATCGTGATTAGCTAACTAAGCTCCATCAATCCTCAACAACATTCTATTTTCAAGTTCACGACAATCCAAATGTCAGATTCCGCAATTATGAAATTCGTACAACGGTACAATTATTCCAAAATTTGAATAATCAAACCACCGTATCGAATTTAAAAAAATGGACCTTGAATATAGGCTCAGGACATCAAGAACGTATCGCTATCTAAAATTGATATTTTCATATTTTCCCCACACGCTGTTGCGCGTGGTGTTTGTCAGCGAACATAAACCGAATTTTCTCAATACCTCCAAATGACACCAAATTTTATATGCTTGTAGAGCTCAACAATAGGAACAACTTTTGTATGTGCAACGAAGTCCAAAAGTAGATGGAAGGCGGTAAATTTTTTCTGGTAAAGGTGGTAGGTTCACAAAACTTCATAATATCGATTTGTCACCTATGGTGGTCGAACGAAGTTCGTTTCAACTCTGATTCATGAACAGTTTTTGTTTAAACACTCGTGGGATCGAGCTCTATCCATCTATTCTAAACTCACTTGCAAACGCCAAAGAAAAAATGACCAAGCACCCTTGAAATCATTTTCCTAAAACTGTAAAATAAATAAATATATTTTCGGACCGGATATCACAACAACGTCGGCAAGTAGCATTCTCTTTTGTAACTATGGAAGGGTTGTGCCTAAATTCTTCTTCGTAATTGTGGGAAGGCATCTTTAAGCCTCGTTACCAACTCAGATTTGCCTCGGTCTCCTTATTCCTATTTCTTTACTTTCTCATTTTGTTGGTGTTTTGTTGTAAACCAAGAATGGAGCTTGATTTGATTTTTCCATCAAATTGTATGTTTTATCTTAACCTATCATATAGGCAGATGATCACGTGTAAGTTACGTTTATCATATATTTATGCTTTTTTTTTTTTTTTAAATCAACATGTATCACTTACTACCTATATGATATTTTTAAAATAATCAACCTATATTACAGAAAAGCTACATTTTTTTTAAGTCATGATTATGTTTTTGTTTTTGTACCTTTTAGTTAGGTTCGCAGGTGCGTTTATGTTGCATTGCTTAGATAGATTTCAAAATGTTCTTTTGTTTGTTTGTTTGTTTTTAATAATATTTTTAAGGGTTGATCCAGGTCCGAAAAATTGAGTTGCTTTTGAATTGGGTCCAATTACATTTGATTTTTTGTACGTCCATTCTACCTTTTAAAAATATAAAATATATTTAAATTCCTTAAATTAAGGAATTTAGATTTTGAATTTTGAATCTTTAACTGCGTTTATCTACAATAAATTTTATAAGAAATATTTTAAAAACTCATATACAAAAAATCTTGTAAGTTTATCAAAAATTAAAAGAAACATTGTGAGAGGTAGATAAAAAATAAAATAAAAATGTATAACATATGTTGCTAATATAATTAATCTGTGGTAGTGGTAGACTAAAAAAACATGTGACATAGATAATACAAAATAACATGTGACATACATAATAAAAAATAATCTATGTTATATGTAAATTATGAACAAAAACCTATCGTATAGGTAGATGATACAAAAGATAGATTATCAAAATTTGTGATATGTAAATAAATAAAATACAATTAATTTGCAATACTGGTAGAATAAAAATATATAGAGGTAGATTAACAACAAAAAAGAACCGGTGATAGAGGTATAGATAATAGGTAGTATAGATATGCAACATGTGATATGTGATATCTGCGAGTGAGTAAACGTATTTGCCATTTATCTTATATTTTGATGCGCAATAAAAAATAGGTCGTAAAATCTGGCTGGACAAAAGAAACATGTTGCTTAACATTGTTTTCTTTCTTAGAAAAAAATGGGTCTCGGACTGCTAGGTAGTCCAATTTTTTTATCAATTACTTTTCTAAAGTAGGGTTTACAAATACAAGTAGGTTCATTCTTCATTAAAAAGGTGGATGAAGGTCGTGATCTCGATAGAATTGGGTGAAAATGTGGTTGAGTGACTAAATTTGCAAACTAAATTATGTGTCATCAATATAAATAAGCACGTTTATCAATGTTTAAGTAATAAATCAATCATCAACTTTCATATACTTTAATTTTTAAAATTTTATCTCTAAATTTAGTTTCATTAGATGTCTGAGTGCGGTAATGTTCTGGTTCAGTTTATATCTTGTGATTATTAATTTTTTGCATCTATTTAAGCAAAAAGTTGAAAGTTGGGACAAAATATTTTTCTTTTTTATAAGAAGAGAAAATTATTAAGTTTCAATCCAATTTTCTCAATTTTGAAAAGGCATCTCAAGAAAACGATATAAAAAATTTGTAGCTCTGACGTCACATGAGAGCTGACCGACGTTTCTCACCTAATTTCACCTAATTATGATAGCATGAGGTCATTCATATATGCTACTGTATTTTTTGAAATCGAATTCTTTATTCTAGAAGCATCAAAAGTGGATGCATGTGCAACTCCTACAAGAAAGAAAATGACTGACGTGAAATACAGAGTAATTGAGTGGAACAAAAAGTTTCACAGGTTGATTTTTATTTATAATTATCAGATTTAAAAAATTAAGCGAAATTAATGATCATAATTAAATATAAGGTGTGCTAAAAGTTAAAAATGAAAATTACTTCCCTAATTGAATGGCACAGGGTAATATGAGGTAATTATCATGTTAAAAAGCTACTAGCAATAGTTGGTAGTTTACCTTCTCGCTCAACTGCTATCTTTAAATTTTAGAAGGTGTTACTGAGCAGTTTTTTCCTTTTTTTTTTGAACGCACTGAGCAGTTAAGTGAGCGGTGAGCAACCAATTGTTCTTGGGTACCCTTTATCATGTTACCTAAGAGCAGTTCCACCGTAGGAAAGGCCCCCCAGGCAATATACTATGATATCCACTCAGTGAACAGTAACTATCCTTAATGAACAGTAACCGTCTTTTGCATCTTCACCGTTGCACTTTAATAGCCTTGGCAATAGACAATAAAATATTAGTATTTTTTTTATTTATAATTAATATTATATTAATTATAACACATGTTCTCACTATGCTCTCACTCCCCTCTTCCTCATTGTTTTCCCTTTTTGCTACGGTCGACCGTCTCCTCCCCGCTCTCTTTTTCTCCCCCATTTCTCCCTGTTTTCTTCTTCAAAGGAGGAAGCTACGGATTTTGCACCTGATTTGGATCAAAAGACCATCAGGTCTTTCTTGTTCCTCAAAGCAGAGAGAGCAGCACCGAACCCACCTGCCTTCCGCCATGTCTAAACCCACTAACGTGTCCTTCTTCCTCCTCCTCTTGGTCCTCTGCAGCCAGGCCCACGGAGGCTGCTTGTTCATTTTTGACTTCAACCAATCACCGTCGTCCGATCTGATATCCGATGGAGTCCACCACCACCATCTGTCCCACACCTTCGCACCCTACCTCACTCTTAAGAATGCCCTCTCGGCGGAGGACTCCACATACAAGTAGACCTACGGGTTCCTGCCTTGCACTACCACCGTGATCGGCAACCTCTTCCTGATTCCTATGTTCTCCCTCGAAGGTTCTGGTGACCCATGTTTTAAATCGTGGCTGACGTCACCCCGACGTCAGCCTTGCGTCAAGTCGCCTTCGGGCTCTCAGGCTGGCAACTCATGTCGGGCTTGTCACTTGGGCCTACTCGGGCTCCCTCGCCAGCACACACTGGACCATCTCCCTCGGGCTATCTGGGCTTGTTCCAAAGCCAATCCATCGGGCAATAGCCCACGGCGGAAGTGCTCTAAGTGTCCTTCAAGAACTACCACATAAATAGATTTTACTTTTACTTTCGGGCTTGCTTAGAAATGTTTTTTTTTTAAATAACACATGTTCCTAAGGAAATACACGTTTCTCTGAAAATGCTTTCTGAAGTATGTTTAATGATTTTTACCAAACATTATTGGAAACGTTTTTATTACTCGAAATCGTTTAATGACTTTAATTACTTGTTCCCATTCTTTGTATAATTAATTTGGGCATTGGGTGAAGTGAACACCCTCTCCCGATCGATGCTTAGAGTAACAAATGATAAAACTATAAATAAAAAACAAATTAACATTTGATTTAGTGATAGCCGGTATTTGGGTGAACACCCTCTAAAAAAATATTTGCGTTAGTGGTCTCATTAATCATTTTAGTCCACATCGTACATCAAGATCTCTTCATCGTCCTTATTACCGTTCAAATATTAGAGTTCAGGCTTACTTTAGTATGTCCTTTGAAACTCAAACTTAACTCTTTCTCTTTATAAACATGAAAATTATGTGATAAATAAGACAAGAACACGTGTACAAAGAATATTTGTATTAATGTTATTGTAGGGTTACAATCTCATTACAACTTGGTCCTCTGATTCGAACTCCAAATTGTCTAGATGTGTGATGTCAGGATTATTGATTTCTGAGTATTTGGGAATTTGGATGCTTGAGAGTTTTAGAGTTTAAACTTCAGCGTCTAGGCGTGAAATGATTTCTAAATCTAGGGGTGGGTTTGGTACAATTACCGTACCAAAACTCTCGTACCAATTACCGTACTAAATTTTCGGTTTGACAAAATCTACTACCATTACCGTACCAAACTTTTGGTATACCGAAGTTTGGTATTGCCATAGTTTGGTTGGCATGGTATGATAATGGTAATTGCTACTTTTTTTTGGGACAAAATATGTTTTTTGTTTTTTTTTTTTACCCAATTCAAGGGCAATTTTTTTTTTTTTTTTTTTGGTACCTTTATCTCATACATTGTAGCCTAAATTGTGAGAACCCGCATTTTATATTGATGAAAGCCCTATGTTTAAGTTATTATTTATTTTATTAGACTTGAAGCTAAGTTTTGGAATATTTTTCTTAGTTAAGCCCTAGAACCATGCTTATGTTTAGTCATAAGTTTATAAGGTGGACATGTGAAGCTTACCATGCTGGCCTTATCTCCTATCCTTTTTAAGGTGCTTGTAAGCACCATGCTGGGTTGGACGTGTAGCTCCATAATTCAAGTCTTGCATGCAGTTGACACATCTTATTGCCACCATTTAATCGTTAGCTTAATCACCTAATTAGGTGTCATCTCCTCATGTTATAATTCCATGACAATTGACACGTGCCTTTATGAGTCACTAAGTTTTGGAGCCGCTCGGTACTATAAATGGGGACTTCATCTCTCTGTTTTAAGAATGTGAGTTGGATTGGCAATAAGGTCTATGGTTGCATGCATGTTAATGAGAAAGGAACCATGAGAGTTTGACATGCAAAGTGTTAGTCCTAATATGTGTGTGTGGAGAGAGATCGGGTTACAGAGAGACAAGAAAGAGAGTTTGCGTTAGTATGCTTGTTGTGTGGAGATTGTTAGTTGGGTTGTCTTGCTAAAGCTTGGATTATCGATGTGAGTGGTTTATGTAATGTGTTTAAAAGTTCTTATTTTCGATAAATGATAACCATGAACTATTGTGGGTTTTATCTATTTATAAATCTCTGTCTATTTCAAGTCAAGCATGTTGGATTTTGTGAAGTACTTTTAGAGTTGTTATATATATATATCTGATCAGTGAATTGTTTGAGATGTTCATGGAGCATGAGAACTTTGGTGTTGCATTAATCCGAGGGATAAATGTAAACTGCACACGAGGACATTAGGGCAGCATGGTCATTAGGGGTCACGTGGTGAGTTACAATTTATGAAGGATATAGTGGACACGTGAAGGGATGATGTGATATGAAATTACGTGGTTAAAGCTTTGATATTATTATTGTATTTTCTAGAGTGTGTAAAATGGCATTGCTTGACTGACATATTATATATTCTACTCACTGAGCGACGGTGGTTGTTGCTCACCCCTCACCTATTATTTTACAAATGAGTTATTTGGCAAGACAGGTGTTATTTGGCAAGACAAGTGTTGGAAGAGCTGAGGTTGTGGTTGAGGAGAAATTTAAAGATTTTAATTTATTACTTTTGTACACCTTGTAAGGATTTTGGAGTTATTTTTTAATAAGAGGAGTTTATTTTCCAACCCGTTCCAATTTCCTTTTAATTATGTAGCTTTTAACTCACGTTTCAGATTCGGGTTTGAGTTTTTATTACCGATCCCGGGTCCGGAGCGTGACATAAATTCATCTATTATTTATCATTCACAATTCATGCACAAAATAATTCAAATGATGTATCAAGATTTATGATGAAAATTGAGCTTACAATCCAAATAGAAGTTACAAACAAAAACAAATAGAAGTTAAAGTTTCAAACCAAATGAAAATTGGAACTAAACTTCAAAAAGTAAAATTCATTGATCAATTCTTCAAGCTTGAGATGTTGAAGCTTTTGGAGGAGGCATTGAAATTGTGTCAAACCTACATTACAAAGAAAGAAAACATATTGGTTGCAAGAAGAATTAAAGTTGAAAACCATTTAATAACAAATTTACTAAAAAGTTTAAAGCATATCTTACTTGTTTTCACTTCTTCCATTTCCTTGTAAAATTGAAGCATATCTTCTGTTGGTTCCTTGTAGGAGCTTACTTGATCCGCCCTAAGCCAATCATTAGTACACACTAGTGCCTCTACCAGTCAAGGATGCCCTAAAAGGGTCCACAACCATCCTCCTTAGGCTAAATGCATTTTCATTAGCAACAGTAGAAGTGGGGATTGCAAGGATGTCCTTAGCTATTTGGGAAAGAATTGGGAACTCTTTTGTGTTTGATTTCCACCAACTCAAGAGAACAAAGTCACCAACAACAATGCTAATATAAATAGGGTTTTATTTTCAAATTATTGGAATATTATCAATATATATATTATAATTATGTATCCATTACAAATACCGTACCATGAAATTTCGGTATAGTACAATGTTGTACCATTACTGATTGGCATAAAAAATTTGGCACAAAATCAGTACGGCACGGTAAATTGGCAAAAAAATCCACCTTTATCTGAACCCCTTACTTTGTCTTGGAGCCTTCTAGTTGTAGACTTTTCAAGCTTTGCATAAGAAGGAACCAAGACTTGATTTGTGTCTTGGTTCGTGATTGACTCCATCCATTAATTTAAACTAGCATATGGGCACACACAAAGTGTGTGAGAAAATTTTTTACTTTTGTTTTTGAAATAGAAGGAGAGAGAAATAGAGTGATAGAAAATGTGGGAGTGGAAAGTTTTTGTTTTGTTTTGTTTTTTTTTTTTCATTTATTTATTTTTAATTAGAGATATGTTAGGATTACAAGTAGGTGAGACTTTGAAAAAAAACAGCAAAATTTGGTTGTGTGAAATTACATTTCTGCCTTATATTTTGTATTCATGTTCTGTTTTAATTAGAGAGTTAAACTAGTAATTTCATAAGGTTTTGGTTGACAATGAGTATTTTATTAATTAGTAGAGATTAATTAATTTGTTTGATTTAAATTAAAACTAATTAAAGAATTAATAAAGATAATTCTTTAACTGTTTTCCGCCAAATGTCACCACGTGTCCTTTTGATGACTCGACCAACTTTGATGAGCCACATGCCATGTGTACAATTTGTGAGATACATGGTACATACCACGTAAGCCCTTGCATGCCGAAATTTAATGCGTTGGTGGTATTGAGTGATGTGTAGCTAGGAGGGTTTATTGTATGAAATGATCTTGTTATGACAAGTGCCACAATCCTAGAAGGGTAGTTAGTTAGATGGTTAGCTTATTCATTAAGCAAACTAGTAAGTATAAATAGTGAGGGTGAGCAAGATTGTATGATCTTTTCGATAACTAATCAAATATATACTTTCTCCTTTTATCTTCCTTTCTCTCTTAATTCTCTTTATGTGGCTGTGCATTCTCAAAGCTGTTATGATGGTATCAGAGTTTAGGTTCTCAGAGTTGCAGGACAAGGCAACAAAGGCAATCCTAATGAGAGGAAGGAGTAGTGGAGGTCTGTATTACATACCTAAGAGTTTGTCTTTCAAGCATCACAAGCAACAATCAGTTTCTCTTCCAAAGGCTTTTTCTTGGTCAAGTGGTGAAGGCTTCTCTTTGGCATCATAGACTAGGACATCCTAGCAATGACGTGTCACATAGTATGCTTTCTAATTCTAAGGTCTTGTATAAACCAGATGTGAATAAACATGTATGCAGTTTCTGCTTAAGTGGCAAAATGTCTAGACATGTGTTCTCTTATAGTTCACAATTGTCTGTAAGACCATTTCAAAGGATAAGTAGTGATGTATGGGGACCCTCTCCTGCTGTATCACTTGAAGGATATAAATACTATGTGAGCTTTATTGATGACTATACAAAGTTTACATGGTTGTTTCCTCTGGTTTATAAATCTCAAGTGCTCTCTATTTTTTTAGACCTTTTATGCATTTATTCAGAATCATTTTCATACTTCTATTTAATATTTTCAGTCAGATGGTGGTGGAGAGTATATGAGCTTTGCATTTAAGAAATTTTTGAATTCAAAAGCGGTTGTTCATCTTATTTCTTGTCCTCATACACCTTAGCAAAATGGAACTGCTGAGCAAAAACATCGACATATTATAGAGACTGCTATTACATTGTTGACTACTGCTTCTTTGCCTCATAATTTTTGGATGCATGCTTGTTCTCATGCTATTTTTCTTATCAATCGAATGCCTTGCAAATCCTTAGATTGGCAATCTCCTTACTTCAAGTTGTTTGGGACTCATCCGTTAGTCAATTCACTTAAGGTCTTTGGGTCCGCTGTTTATATGTCTTAGACCTTATACTAAGAATAAATTGGACCTCAGAACAAATGAATATATACTTCTGGGATATGTTTTAGGATACAAAGGAGTTGTTTGCTATCATAGAGGGAAGCGAAGATTGTTTATTTCGAGGCATGTGGTTTATGATGAATAGGTGTTTCCATTTCAACAAAGTTCCATAGTGCAACATACTGTGAATGGACCTCACTATCAGTTAAAGCATCCAGCGGTTACTCCTTTTATGTTACCAATTTATTCTAGAGCAAGATTTGGTCAACAACACCAAACTACATCTTCTGTGCATAATGGTTCTGATTCAGTGGTTCATGATACATCTTCAGTGAATGATAATCCAGTGCTCTTTGGTATGGGTCAAGATGTAAGCTATTCTTCTCCAACACAGACCTCTCATCCCAACACTACTCCACACTCCTCTCATCCAACTACATCTTTGTTGCCTGTCTAAAGTCCTGCACCATTGGAGGTACCTTTCTCCCTTCCATCTGCTAATGAATTGTCTTCTGGTTCCGTACATAATGATAATTATGATTCCTTCAATGTTCATTCTATGACTACTAGACTTAGATTTGGGGTTATTAATAGGAAAGATTATAGTGCCTATTCTGCAACGGCTAATCCTATTTCCTCTAGTTCATATCCTTCTTTTGATGATAATGTTTTACTTGGTCGTATTGATATATTGGACATATCTGAGCCTATTGAACCTGCATCTTATAAACATGTTGCTTATTCTCATTGGGGAGATGCTATGACAGAGGAGTTCTCTGCATTTCATAAACAAGGGACTTGGGATCTTGTTCCTTTACCTTCTGATAAGAATATTATTGGAAGCAAGTGGATTTATAAAGTCAAGAAGGATCAAAATGGTGCAGTTTCCAGATATAAAGCTAGACTAGTTGCTCAGGGGTTCAGTCAAGCACATGGTTTAGATTATGATGAAACTTTCAGTCATGTTGTTAGACACAGCACTGTAAGAATTGTTTTGGCACTTGCCACTTCTCACAAATGGTCTTTGAGACAATTAGATGTTAAGAACAAATTCGTTCATGGAGATTTGCAGGAGGAAGTGTTTATGAAACAACCCCAAGGTTTCAAGGATCCTCAACATCCTGATTATGTTTGCAAGCTCAAAAAATCATTATATGGATTGAAACATGCACCTTGAGCCTAGAATTCTAAGTTTACAACTTATTTGCCTACATTGGGATTCATTGTTTCAGATTCGGATCCTAGTTTGTTTGTTAAAACTTAAGGTAGTGCAGTGATTATTCTTTTTCTATATGTTGATGATATAATCATCCCCGGTTCTGATTCAGTTTTGGTAGAACAAGTTATTGATGAATTGGGAATGATGTTTGATATGAAAGACATGTGACAACTCACTTTCTTCTTGGGTTTACAAATTACTTATCAAGACAATGGTGATCTGTTTACTTCTTAATCAACTTATGCTAAAGCTCTAATAAAAAAAAGCTGGTATGGTATCTTGTAAAGCCTGTCCAACTCCTTGCAAGCCACATACTCAGTTGCTTAAAGATGAAGGCATACCACTGTCTGATCCTACTGAGTTTCGCAGTTTAGTAGGAGCATTATAGTATCTCACTTTTAATAGACCAGACACATCTTTTGCAGTGAACTATGCTTGCCAATTCATGTCAAATCCTACTGATGTTCATTTTCATTTGGTAAAACGGATTCTTCGATATCTTCATGGTACTTTGGCATGTGGACTTACATATTCCTCTACACATACTTTTGAATTATTAACATTTAGTGATGCAGATTGGGCATCTAATATCAACATAAGACGATCAACTACTGGATATGTGGTGTTTTTGGGACAGAATCCAGTACCATGGCAGTCCAAGAAGCAAGCAAGTGTTTCACACAGTTTAACAGAGGCTGAGTATAAAGCTCTAGCTAATGCTGCTGCAAATGTTGCCTGGATACGATTAATCTTGAAAGATTTACAAGTTTTCTTGCCCTTACCTCCTGTTTTGCACTGTGACAATATTTCAGCTTTGGCTTTGTGTTCTAATCCGATTTTTCACACTCAGATTAAACATCTCGATACAGACTTTCATTTTGTTCTTGAAAGGGTGCAAAAAGGAGACTTACATGTTGATTATATTTCCACTACTGATCAGGTGGCTGATATTTTGACAAAGGGTCTTCATGGACCTTTATTTGTTCAACACTGTAACAATCTCAAACTAGGGTTCCCCAGTTGAGATTGAAGGGGTGTATTGAGTGATGTGTAGCTAGGACGGTTTATTGTATGAAATGATCTTATGATGACAAGTGTCACAATCCTAGAAGGGTAGTTAGTTAGATGGTTAGCTTAGTCATTAAGCAAACTAGTAAGTATAAATAGTGAGGATGAACATGATTGTATGATCTTTTCGACATCTAATCAAATATATACTTTCTCCTTTTATCTTCCTTTCTCTCTTAATTCTCTTTGTGTGGCCGTGCATTCTCAGAGCTGTTATGAGGTGGACATTTATTTTCATCGAAATTTGCATGTCTACACTCTCGAAGATAAAAATATCACCACTTTACAACATAAAACTTAATTTTCGCTCCATTTTGATCGAATCTGTGTATTCAATAAAAAAATCGGTGGATGTGAAATAGAACAAAATTAGTTTAGGTTATTGAACTAGTTTCATCTTTCGGCATAAGTCTAGTCATTTAATTTTCTAGCATAATTTTTTTCTTTTATTAAGGTCAATAAAACTTTTGTTTAAAAAGAAAAGGTCAATAAAACCAATTTTTTTAGAATAATGTTATTCACACACTATTTTTTACTTCGCACATATCCCTGTTAAATTTTGTCCACTGATTTTATTCAATTCATTTGATCTAAGACCGGAAATCAAGAGGGGTGCATGAAAGATAAAAATAAATATGTAGATCCCACCCTTTTTTTTATATTGAAAGTAATTTACCCTTTTGACAAAAAAAAAAAAAAAAAAAAAAAAAACCAAACAAGTTACCCTAAGCTTATGCTACGAAAATCCAACCAGAACATAGAAAAGCAGGCACACACTTCCATGGAGGCTGGGAGTTGACAAATTATATTCAATCAATGATTGGTGGATTATACATACAGAATTTCATCTTATTTATTTAATTAATTAATTTTTATAAAAGGGCCATGCATATTGAATTGGCTAATGCATTAACGTGCGCCACTGTGTCAGCTTGCTATGTCTTTCTTTGGCATTCAGGGCCATGTGCGTTGTTCTCTTCTAACGTGCACGACGTGGGAGTGGCTTCTATCGGAGCACAGCATTTTCGCTATTGAGCTACAATACTGCAGTGTCCTGCGCAACGCTGGAGAACTTTGATCTGGCAAATGGATTATTCTTTGGATCCTATAAAATGCGCACATGAAGCTGCGGAGACGGATTCTCTCTCCACCTATCTATCTGCCCTCACGTGCTCTCTTTTCTTCCATAGTCGTTCAAACAATTCTAAATTGATTCAATGCTCCAGTTTATCCACATCAACAAAAGACAATCGATGACATCTTCTTAGTACTAATGCACAGTCTCTTTTCTTCCACAGCCATTCAAACAATTCTAAACTGATTTAGTGCTCCAAATTATCCACGTCAGCAAAAAACAATCGATGACATCTTCTTAGTGCTGACGCGGAGGCTGGAAGTTTGCGTGGGTTAGTCTAGAGCGTTGAATCAGCTTGAAGTTGTTTTGAACGTATGTGAAAGCAAAGAGAGCACGGGAGGGCAGAGAGATAGGAGAGAAGAGAATTCGGATCCTCCAAAATAATGTCTTCTTATTAATTGCAATCCTCTTTTGCAACAAGAAAATAAAGCAACTTTTGTGTTTGAACTTTCTTACTTTTTCAAATGTCACGTGTCATTTTTTTACATAAAAATCAAGACATTTAATGACTTTACAATTATGTTTTCTATTTTCGATCTTTAATTCCTAGCAAAAAGCATTCAAAATGTATTTTTGTGTGTTAAAATGACACATGGAATTCGAAAAAGTAAGAAAATCCAAATGCAAAAGTTGCTAGCACTCCCCTTGTAACAATAGAGCATCTCCAATGAATATGTTAAACATCAGTCAAAATAAAATTTTATGGCTTATATGGGCAGTTGAAATTGATGTAAGAAAAAAATGTTCCAAATAAATTGTTAATTTATTATATAAATGAGAGCATTTTTTCTCACTATTTTTAACTGTGGTGTATGATCACCATTCTCCTTTTGAAGTGCCATGTGTCCCAACACCTATACAAATCTAGACCATCCAACTACCTCCACCCAAACCTGTAAGTATGGTCACCACTACTCTTTCTTGCATCAAATAGTACCATAATTCAAGCATAATAATTTGAGGCGTTATGATAGAAGCCGAGATTCTCCCCCTCCCACCTTCATCTATCTTAAGCCTGATTTGGTACTGAGGTGATTCTGAAAAAAGCTGGTATAAAAAAAAGCTGGGAGCTGTTTTTGTATTTGGTAAACATTCAGCTTCAGCTTTTTTTCACAATTTTGAGTGAAAAAAAGCCAAAAACAAGAAGTTGCAAAACCCAGCTTTGAAAAACTGGCTTTTTTTTACATTTGTTTTACATAAAAGTTTACCAAACACTATAATACTTTTTTTTTTTTCAAAAGCACTTTTACAAAAAAGTTTACCAAACACTCTACTGCTTTATTTCACAGCTACTTATTCTCACAGCACAGCAGAAGCAGCTTTTTTTTCAAAACACAGCAATACCAAACCAGCCCTTAATCAGCGATTTGTGAATCTTTGCTATTTTAATCCCTTTTCGCTTAGTGGGTTTCTCATTTGTTGCTAATCCCACAAATTTTGTGTGTGAGGGAGAGAGAGAAGGTAGGGTGTAGAGGTGCTTTTCGGAAAGATCAAAAACAATGTTCATAATTTTCAATTCAAAGTTTCGAAATCGAATCGTATCACAATTTTAATATATAAGTGTATGTTTAATATTAAAATAAAGTACACAATGTATTCAAAACTAACAATAAAATACACAAGTGATGGAAATAAAATATAGACAAAAAGAATAAGAGAGAACAGAGAACCAACTTTACTATTCTAAAAATCCTCACCTAGCACCGCCTAGGCCTTGCCTAGAATCTCCTTCAATAACTTGTAAGAAACTTGTTGAATACTTAAATGAACACACATTATATGCTTGTTTCCTATGTTTTCATTATGTTCCAATAGCTTATAATATATGTGTCATTTTATTTTGTAGTTTATGATGAAATTATATATATTTTAAGTATAAATAGACATTTATTTACACAAAATATAATAGATTTAATTAAATCCGCCTAGACGCTTGCCTAGGCCCTAGCCAGCCACCTGACTAGCGTCTAGCGTCTTTTAGAACCTTGATGGCAACTTATAATACACATTAAACTCTTATATATGCAGTGGAATGAAGAATAATATTACCTCACCACTGGACCTTGTAGCTTTTGCCGATGAGTATTTATTTAAGCATTTCATGTAAGTTTCTCTATATAAACAGTAGGCAGTACCCAAATTAGTTGGTTTTAAGGCTTCATCAAGAGGTGCACAATAGCAATAATCACATCTCTATTGTTTCTCTGAGAGAATGAGGAGGATGGAAGGAGGTTGCGAGCTTATACCTTTTTCTCGTTTGCTAGACATGAGTGTGTTTAAATATGAGTATAAATCCACCCCATGGTCACATCTCCTCACCCATTTCTTAACAAAAATTTTGATACCAGTTTTACCCTCTTGTAAAATGACATCTAAGGACCAAAGCAATAAAACAAAAAACAAAAAAAGGATTATCTTCTATGTTCACCATCTTTCTACAACTGTCTCAATTACTTCAAATAAATATTTTCTTCATTTTCTATTACTCTAGTTTAATTATATATATTAGTTGTTCTAAACATTTTAGTTAATGAAATAATATTTAAAATTTTGAAGAAATGGGAGACTAGAAGAAAGAATTGGGCTTGGAGGGGTGGGATTTTGAAATGGGGGCATGAGGATGAAATTTTAATAATGCGGCATGAGGCTTGGTTGTGGGATTTGGAAGGGGGATGGAAGGGGGTTGCGTTGGGGCCTTAAGAGAGAAGGAAGGAGAGTTGCATATTGGTTAGAGATCTGGGAAGTGACCGACTCTAGAATTATAACTGGAATAAAAATCAGGAAAATAGGCCTTGTTGGTGAGTGAAGGCTCAGCTGGGCTTATCATTTATTCTTTTGAAAATTAAAAATGATTTAGATATATATTGGAGGTCATTTTAGGAATAATAGTGAGTGGAAAATAGCATTTTAATTTTGAGTGCTGCTAGACATACCCCATTGTCTTATTTCCCCACCCCACCCGCCACAAAATTAAAATGCTATTTTTAATGCGTACCTAAATTCTTTTTTATTTGTTCAAAAGAATATTTTGTTCTTGTTGATGTGGTGCTCCTAGTCAGCGAGGGTGAGGACCTCGCTTTAGTCAACATAGTCAACGCCGATAGCTTCAAGAATTGGGTCTCGACAAAATGGCCGATGTGGAATTTGGCCATGACGGGGATAGTGACATAGCGCTTGATCTCCTCGATGAGCTAGGGTTCGGACATTCGGGCGACGCGACCTTATGATTAGATTTCTGCAGGGACGTGCTCAAGGGCCATGATGGCGCAAGCGCCGCCTTCTTGGGTGATGTGGGCCTTTTTTTTGTCCTTAGATGTCAAATAAGAGGGTATAATTGGTATCAAAATTTTTATTAAAAAGTGGGTGGAAAGATAAGATAATGGGGGTGGATTTATCAACACTCTTACTTTTTAACTCTTGTGATAGAGGTATTATAATGTAACTAGGGAAATAAGATATTGGAGATGGTTTAGCAACAATCTTAAATACAGGTCTAGTGGTATTCCTCTCCACTTTTAAGTGAAAGGTTTTAGATTCGATTCTCGTCAAAGATGAATTTGAACCACATTATTGCTAGCCCATTGTGAGGCTAAGTCCACCCTCTCCCCTTAGCATAGATAATATCGTTTGTTCAAAAACAAAAGGAAATTTAGTATTTGGGTTTGGGCATATGAAAAAAACCCTCATGATGCTAATTATATTACAAACTTGAAAACTCAATAACCAAGAGAATTCATAGAGCTACACCGGATGATGTGGTAATTTTTTGTCAATTAATTTATTAATTCCAATGTAAATTGTTTTTCTTTGAAAACTAGGAGATGAAGTTATTGAGAATCATTCTGTTGTAAAGGATAAAACATAATTTTTTTTTTATTTGTTGAGATATTTTCTTGTATTTTGTTTTTGTAGTTTAAGTTTGTTAGATTGAGTGAGTGATGACAAAGCTTTGTATATATACCTTCATAATCTTATCATTGAAGTTAATGAAGAATATTTCCTATTATGGTACCCATCGACTCTGTCTACCGACTCTCTCTTCGATCCTAGCCTTTGCTTCCTTTTTCTTCAAACCTTAATCTACAACAATGGCAGACTTTACCTCTCCTTCTGAATCTACATCGCAGCTAAATCCTTCTCATGGCAGCAAAAACTCTTTCTGCTATCTGTGCTGGCACTTCCTCTGCATAACCTACCTGGATTCTTGACTTCAGAGTAACCTCGCACATGACAAATTCAGCTGCAAATCTGCAAAATCTAAAAGCTTATATTGGACCTGAACAAGTCTACATTGGTGATGACAAAGGTTTGCCCATCTTTTATTCTAGATCCTCTCGAGTTTATACTCCTAATCATGCTTTAGAACTTAACAATGTTCTTCATGTGCCTGATATACAACCAAATTTGCTTTTTGCAAATAAATTCATTCTTGATAGTTGGTGTTCTGTTCACCTACATCCTTTTCACTTCATTATGAATGATCTTTATTCAGAGATGACGTTTTTTTAAAGGTCTAGTGAGGAATGGATTTTATCATTTTCATGTCTTTCCTTCTCTTGTTAGCAATCATCTATTTGATGCAGCTACTAAAGACTTAGAAGTTTGGCATTAACGGTTGGGCCATCTTTCATTCAAAATACAAAATAAAGTTTCTCAGTCTTGTACTTCAGTTTCTTCAAGTGCAAATAAGTCTTTATGTTCAAACTATGCTTTAGGAAAATGTTCCAAGCTTTCCTTTGTATTATCTTCTAGCACTACATGTGAACCACTAAAACTATTACATATTGATGTTTGGGGGCTAGCATCAATTTCTTCTAGTGTTCTAAAAATAAGTGTTACACGGTGGTCATTCGTCGGGATTAAGCTCAAATTGGGAGGTAAATCGGACGCCTAAGGGTGCTAGGTGGTGACTGAGCGCCTAGGTGGGTGTTGGAGACTTAGGCATTCTGGGAATGTTTGAGAAAGAAAAAACGCAAAAGCTTTTGTTTTCAATCTGCAACTCCATGAGGAATGCAGTTTTCTAAGGAAGAAGACCACCCTATACCCAATCCCACGTGATAACGCCTCATATTTTGTCCTTTTTTTCTTTGTAATTGTCGCCCAATAAGGACATGCCACCTAGCAACCTAATTTTAAAGGTCTAACAATACGGTTCTAACACAAAAATAAATATGATTTCATGAAAACTAAAGCCCAACCTCCTTTATTTGTAGGCCCATCAATTATTTATAAGATACAGATTTAAAAAATCTTACAACACCAACATTTAGAGCCCTAAAATTTATACATATATCTATATCTATAATTATATAATTAAAAAATGTTTTTTATCTATTTTTTATTTTTTAAGTGTACATAAGCACTTATATATATATATATATAGACACGCACACACATATTTATTTAAATTTGTCTAGTCCGCCCTACCACTTGACTAGCGTCTAACGTCTTTAAGAATCTTAGTTTCTTATGCAAGTGATTACAAGTATTACATCATCTTGTTGATGATTATACTAAGTACACTTGGTTCATTCCTCTTAAATGTAAGTCTGAGGTATTTCCAACCTTTGTACACTTCAAAAATCTTGTTGCAAACATACTGAGTAATAAAATTGTGGCCATTAGAATTGATTCTGGCGGAGAATTCTCAAGTTTTGCTTTTTCCCACTATCTCAAAGTTCATGGTTTTCAACATCAGTTAAGTTAGCCACTCACTCTAGAGCAAAATGAGTGTGGTGAGCGCAAGCATTGGCATTTGGTGAAAACTGCAAAAACCCTTCTTGCTACTTCCAGAGTTCCTCATATATATTGGGTTCAGGCTTTCTCCACAACCATTTATCTCAAAAAAAAGACTTCCAAAAATCTCGAAATGTTCACCTTGGGAATATTTGTACTGAAAACCTCTAGATTATGATAATCTCATATTTATATAAATTTTACATCAAATTCACTTGTCTTTTCTTAGGATTTGTCAAGCAAAGAAAAGAAAAATAGCACAAGTGGGATTTTAAGTAACAAATTTGTCAAAACTGCATGTGCAGATCAGCTGACTTTGGAAGCAAGTTGTGAATAGCTCATAATGAATTAGAGAATGAGCCTTACATGCTTGGAAAGCTACAAATATCTATTTTCTGAAGCATTTCACGGATTGCTAATATCATTTTTCTAGAAGAAGTTATGGCTGTTTTAATACTAAAAGGTTCCCAAGAGGCTGAGCAGCTTGTAACTGACAAGAAAGCATTGAAAGCAATAAATCCAATAAAACTAGCAGCCAAAACTAATGCAACCAAAAACAAGCCAGCTGACACCTATTCAAATATCAGAGGAAATGGAAAATTAAGTGGGAGTAATAGGCATAAAGGCTACCTAAAGAGTTACAATTGTTTTACCATTTCCTTTCACTTATTGTCATCACTAAATGGCTGTTAGTGGGGTGAATTATGGAGAAAAAAATTGTGGCAGCAAACAAGAAGAAAAAGGTTGTAGGTTGTAGCGGCCAAGGGAGAAGAAAAAGATAGAAAAAAAAGAAGGAAAGGAAGGAAAAAATGCAAGGTTGCTGCGTTAGGGAAGGAAGGAAAGGAAGGAGGAAATCTTGGCATTCTCTTATTTCAGTTTTATCTTCTCAAACCCATGTCTTTCTTTTGGTTTTATTTGAGAATAATGTGTAACTAAAGTTTTAGTAGTTAGGGGCAGTTATGAAGCCCTAAATATGATTGCAAGTTTGTTACGACATTTCGTTTGAATTACTTTTATGAATGGATGAAAATTGGTTCACTACTTGTCTCGTTGATGAATTCTTTATGTGTTTTTTACGGATGCATACTTAGTAAGCATATCTAGGATTCTAATGCTATGAATATGTGTGTGCCTACACTTTACGTTCTTAATGATTTTTACTTGTTAAATTTATGAACACGCCATTCTAGATTGCATGTTAGGGACTAAGTTAAGTTGAAAACGCCATTCTCTTAACATACAACATAAGAAAGAGTAATAGGTTGAGTTCTAACATTGAGCCAACTTGAGCATCTCATCTGGAAGTAGAAGGAATTTGCATGAAACATAACATGTTTACATGATTATTTGGTGGTGGATAGCAATTCCCCTAACTCGTTTTTTCTTAATTTGTGAACTACTTAAAATCCGTTTTTGTTTGATTTAATTTAAATAGAAAATCAACTCCAAAAATCCCAAACATTTGTGTGAGTGTAGCTCTGTGTGTCTAGTGTTTGCATATAAAATTTCGTAGACTTTAGATAAGTGTAAGTCGGTCTAATAATTATTTTTTGGTGGCTGGCCAGTAGGGACAGTAACCCAGTTTTTGTGACATTTTAAGTAGTTAGATAAAACAATCTTCTGTGGGAAAGACCCTTATTTTCATGTGCTACAATTGACAAATCTTAGTGTTAATGAGGAAAATCAATAGGACATTTGTGTGCTACTTTGTGATGTGCTTTTAATCCTATCAGATTACACAACCTTCAGAGTATTTGGTTATAATTGTTTCCCAAGGCTCAGACTATACTTCTAAGTTGGATCCAAAGAGCAAATCTTACATTTTCTTGGGATATAGTTTGTGTCACAAAGGGTATAGATGTCTTGATGTTCAAACTAAGAGAGTGTATATATCAGACATGTTTATTTTATTTTATTTTTTTATGAAATTATTTCCCTTTTCATCATATTGCATCTAATTCCACCAAGTCATCCTCTTAGATTACCCATACTTATCCTATACCCTCTGCATTGACCTTTTCTCAGGTTATTCCTTCATCATCATTCATCTAACCGTCATCACAAAATCCACCATCATTACCAAACTCACCATCAACTTCGCCATCACTTCTTAGTATATCTCCTCCTTCCTCACATCAAATCCAACCTTCAACTAGTATTCATCCCATGACAACTAGATCCAAGTCTGGCATTTTCAAGCCAAAAACCTATACAACAACCAAGCATCCCTTACCATAATTGATCTCCAGATTACTTACCCTCTGCATACCTTTAAGCCTGAAAAACACTTTCATTGTAGACAAGCAATGCAAGAAGAGTTCAATGCCCTTCTCAACACATGTATTTGGTCTTTAGTGCCCTTTACATCATCTCAAAACCATGTAGGCTGCAAATGGGTCTTTAGAATCAAAAGAAAGCCTAATGGTACTATTAATTGATATAAAGCTAAACCATTTGCTAAGGGTTTTCACCAACATGAGGTTTGGACTACATAGAGACATTTAGTCATGTAGCAAAACTTGTAATACCCTAGAAAATTTAAATATATGAATTGGATATTCATAATTATGAATATGCGAATGGGTGCATGACTTCACAATTTTTGTGAGTAAAGTGGCATGCATGTGTCATATATATGTGTGGGATACAAATATGATTGGCCTTGTGTTGTGGTGCAATTTCCATGGTGATTATGGAGTTCCTATAGTAGAAACTATTATTGGCATTGCTATGCATTATGAAAATGTTGAATGTTAAGGTGATTGGGAAGTGGTGATAAGTAGATGGAGAATTTGTATTATACCTGGCACTTGAGAAAGTGAATTGGGCAACAAGGTCCGTGGATATAAGGGTTGATATGTGAATTGGGCAAAAGACCCATGGATATGTGAATTGGGCAAAAAAGCCCGTGGATATAAGGGTGGATATGTGAATTGGGCGAAAAGACCGTGGAAATGTGAATTTGGCGAAAAAGGCCCGTGGATGTGAGAAATGAATGGGCACAAAGACCCAGTGTTCTGGAAGAAAAGCTCATTGTGTGGGTTATGAGAATGAAAGGAAAAAAAAAAAAGTTTGATGTGTATTGTTCAGGTATAGTACAATCTTTTCCAGCCTACTAGTCACTGTTGAAGATAAAAGAAAATGGTGGTGGAATCATTGTGTAGACAATGGTAAGTGTGTCTAAAAATTTAAAATGTTTGGCAAATGATAATTGTGGTCGGAAATTTGGTATTCATTAAAGTCATGACAATTTATCGAATGAAAATAAAAAGTATATGTTGTGGTTATGGGTGAACATGAATGAAAATATGAGATGAGATCTTGAGTTCATTTAATATAAACGTTTTCTAGTGAGTTTTTGTGCTTGATGAGGAGAATTGACGTGGAAGGTTTATAAATTTCAAATTTGATTGGTTTGGTTTGCCATTAATGAATTATGACGTGAAATGCTAGTATTTTGTTGGCCATGATAGTTATGGCTTGAAATTTGATATTTGATTATGCCAATATCGTTTATGGTCATAATTTTTGGTATTCGTGTTGCCAAAAGTAATGGGAAGCGGAATTACCAATAATTACGAGGTAAATTTTCAAATAGCAATGAATGGAATTTTGTATGAAAATTCATCGGGTGACAATGGAATCATAAACTGAGGTTATGATTTGGTTATTATAATTTAAAAAGGTGAAAAGACCATGAAGTTTTCTTCATTTATTATTGGTGGATATGAGTAAAATTATGAAATGAAATTTTGAGTTCGTTTAATAGGAACGAATTTTTAGTTGTATGAGACGTGAAATTTTATGATTTATGGAAAAAAAAAATTGATGGAGAAAGGGTATAATTATAAATGTGTTGTTTTGGTTGCCATGGGTCATGAGTGGTCATTGTTGGAAATTGATATTGCGAACAAAATTGATGACGAGCATATATTCTCTTGGCTATGTGATTAGTAAGGATTAATTCCGTTGACCATTAGAGTCGTAAAATGTAAATTTCTCTTCTTTGGTTGGTGAAATGTACATAGTACTCTGGAAGTGCAGCTCACTAATTTATTCGAGCTGTGGTTACATTTTGAAACAATTTAAAAGGGAACAAATTGACAGAAAGAAAAAAGATAAAGTTTTTTAAATTTACTAAGGATAATTTAGTTAATTGTGGATATGAATGAAATCCTAGTATGAGAGTTTGAGTTCGTTTAGTATTGATGATTGACCAGATGAAGAACTAAACAAATGAAGAACACATGTTCTTTTGGTTATGTGATTAATAAGGTTTAGTTGTGTTGGCCAATTGAGTTGTGATATAAATAAATTATCTTATTTGGTTAATAGAATGTGAATGGTGCACCAGAAGTACGAATCGCTAAATTATGTCATTTGTGGCTGCACTTAAAATCAATTGGAAAGAGGAACGATAAAAAGAAAGATTTAAAAGGCTTTAAAGTTACTATGTGTAACTTAGTTAATTGCGGACATAAGGAAAAATCATAGAGTGAGATTTTGATTTTGTTCCATGCTAACGGTACTACGGATTTGGTTTTAAACTTATTTCCATTTCCCAGTGAGGTGATTGGAAATTTCCATGTTTTGGTTGGAATTCTTGATATGTGATTTGTCAATTCGATTGAGTCGGTTGAAATTTTGATAATTACTTAGCCACTGATGATTTTGGCTTGAAATTTTGATGTTTAAATTGGCTGAAGATGGTTATGGTTGAAATTTATTATATTGCGGTCATTATGCTAGTATTTATCTAGCCGATGTTGAAGAGGTTTGATATTCTGGTGTTTATCCAGCCAACCAAAATTATGGCTGGAATTTATGATATTGGTTTTTGCTAATAATGAAAATTTTGTTAGTATCATCCGTGTGTGTGATTAAAAGTTTGGAAGAAAAATCGTAGTAACGGCTAAGTATAGCAAATGATGGTGAGTGATTTTACAAATGATTGTGATTATTATGTTAGTAATTATTTATCCAATAATGGGTGGCGGCTTGATGTTCGATGTTTAATTTGCCAATGTGTATGGCAAAAAATTTGGATATTTTGTCCTGCTAGTGAATGTTGCTAAGAATATGTGTATATGGTGCGAATCATTATGATTTTATTCCATACGAATGGAACGGTGGGATTAGTTCTAAATCCCTTTTATTCGATGGTTGAAATCTCGGGGACGAGATTTATTTTAACAGGGGGTGAATGTAATACCCTGGAAAATTTAAATATATGAATTGGATATTCATAATTATGAATATGCGAAAAGAATTGAGAATTTATATTAATTCATAAAAGTTTAGTTTGGGCCTATCACTAATATTATTATTTCCCGAAATAAAGCAAATAATTCGGGGTGGGGCATGAAAAAACTAGTTACCACAAGAATTCTACTCACTATGGCTGCTCAATTTGATTGGTTCCTAAACCAACTAGTTGTCATTGGTGCATTCTTGCATGGCACATTTTTTTAAAGTCTTTTCATGCAACAACCACCAGGTTTTGAGGACATCACTCAGCCAAATCATGTTTGCAAACTACACAAATCTCTGTATGGTTTGAAACAAGCTCCAAGAGTTTGGTATGCGAAGTTACATGGTGTTCTTACTTCTCTTGGTTTCACTGGTTCACAAAATGATCATTCCTTATTCACCAAAAAGAATCATTTGGTATTTGTTCTTGTCTATGTAGATGACATTCTGGTTAATGGACTCTCTTCTCAGGCTTGCAAAATTATTATATCACAGCTCAATGCTATGTTTCCTATTAAGGATGTAGGACCAGTTCACTATTTTCTTTATCCTGAAGTCAAGAGATCTTCTTCTGGAAGTTTTATCTCTCAAACAAAATACATTCTTAATCTTTTTCAGAAAGCCAATATGGATGGTGCAAAACCATGTTCTACTTATCTAAGTACTTCTAAGTTGGATCATTCCTCTCTTTTATTGGAAAATCCCACTGAATATAGATCAATTATTAGGGCTCTACAATACCTTACATGGACAAGGCCTGATTTATCATTTGTTGTCAATCTTGTTGGTCAGTTTATGCATAGTCCCAGACAATCTCACCTTCAAGCAGTTAAGAGAATTCTTAGATATCCCAAAGGATTTTTGGATATTTGTGAAATCCTATTCCTGGATTTCACTATTGCAAACTACGTATTTGTATTAAGGAGATTCTATATTATTTTTGGGAAATTATATTAATTTTAGATTTTAATTACTTTATTACAAAGTTTGAATTTTTGAAAATAATTATTTTAATCCGTAGACCTTTGGGGGTCACTCTTAATGTTTTCGAATTGAGCTCAACCCCACGAGCATATAGACGAAGGTCATTTGTGAATCAGGACGGGAAATGAGAAGCTATGGACGTTAGAAGTTTCTTAAATAAAATAGGGATTTAATATTTTTAGGGGTTCCTATTTAATTGGGAAAGGACCAATAAGAAAAAGAAAAAAAAAAGCTGCCTAGGTGTGGGAGAGATAGACAGATGAATGAGAGACTAGGGAAAAAAGGGAAATGAGGGAAAGAGAAAAGGAGGGGGAAAACCGTGTTTCCCCTTGACTCACGCGACCCAACCGAGCACCACAGCCAAATTTGATCATTTTTCTGGCAAATCAAGGCAAACCACTACCTAGAAACAACTCCTTAGCCTTCCATCTTCCATTTCCACCAAAATTAGAAGGAATTTATGGTGGTAGTTTTAGGGAAAAACAGAAGGTGGTCCGTGTCGGTGTATGGCAGTAATCCGCAAATCGTGAAGTTAACTCAGCCAATTACCACCACCAATAGGCTTCCCTCAACCTCAGGAATAAAGCCCAAGCAGTGGTGGAGTCGTCGAAGTGAATATGGAGGCTGAATCGAAGCACACCCAATCCTAGGGTTCCGACAGTTTGTGGGTGATTTCAGGCATTTCTCGGCCGAATTGGACTTTGGCCCAGACATGAAATTTTATCCCTTCACTGAGATCTATTTGGCTGTAAAATTTGGTAATTTTTAGAAATAGTTGAATTTTCTGACGAGTTGGGGATGCACGTGGGCTGAGACCCCACCTGCCATTCCTAGACTAATTTGGATAAACTGATTCCATATGTGACGTTCGATTGATGAAATCTCGTTGTATGACTATAGTTTTGATAAAGACAACCACTTGGACATTATATGAATTGACGATCCGACCGTTAGATCGGCACCAAACTTAAATACGTAATGGTACATAATATTTGAGAATGTTAGGAACTGACGGATCGGGAATCTGATGTATGGATCTGCCCGGATTGCTTTCCTTAGTTTGTAAAACTAAACGTCGGCCGCCACTTAATTTTAGCGATTGGCGGAGATCCGATTGCTGGATCGTTCTAAAATTTCAAGGTATTGTTCTAGAAAATTAAAGAGACCTTTGAGAGGTTACGAATCAAAAATCTAATAGGCGAATCTTCCAGATTAGATTGCTAGGGTTGTAGACCCTACCTTCGACCTTGATTGACGGATAACTTTTTGGTCAACTAGCTTGAATTTCTGGCGTGTCGTTTATCTTAGAGTGTTGTTGAGATTGCATGGAGCTTAATGGGCTCATCATGAAGACGTGTGTCTCGATTTGTGTATTAGTGACACCATATTGAGTTATACTTGTTTATTAAATGTGATTTCTATTGAATTGTTATTTTTATTTTTAGCCATCGATCTATGTTTATTAATTGTGATTCGACTGTAGCTTGGAAACGTTTATGAAAGGTGGGTTGATTTGTATGATTGGTATGATGTGTATGGCTGTTTATATGAAATGTTGAAAGGATTGGTGCTAGAAATTTCGAAGACGAATTTTTTTTTTCTTTTTTTTTTACGGGGGGAGGAATGTGAAATCCTGTTCCTGAATTTCACTATTGCAAACTACGTATTTGTATTAAGGAGATTCTATATTATTTTTGGAAAATTATTTTAATTTTAGATTTTAATTACTTAATTAAAAAGTTTGAATTTTTAAAAAATAATTATTTTAATCCATAGACCTTTAGGGGTCACTCTTAATGTTTTCAAATTGAGCTCAACCCCACGAGCACATAGGCGAATGCCATTCTTGAATCAAGACGAGAAAGGAGAAGCTACGGATGTTAGAAGTTTCTTAAATAAAATAAGGATTTAATATTTTTAAGGGTTCCTATTTAATTAGGAAGGGACCAATAAGAAAAAAAAAAGGAAAAAAAAAAGAAGAAAAAAAGAAGGGGAGGTGCGGGAGAAATAGGAGGGGGAGGGCATTGGCTGCCCAATCAGAGAAAAAAAAGGATGGACCAATTAGGAAAGGAATGGGAGAGACGAACAAATGAGAGACAAGGGAAATGAGGGAAGGAGAAAATGAGGGGGAAAATCGGGTTTCCCCTTGACCCGTAGCGACCCAACCGAGCACCATGGCCAAATTCGTTCATTTTTCCAGCAAATCAAGGAAAACCACTACGCATAAACAACTCCCTAGCCTTCCCTCTTCCATTTCCACCCAAAATTGGAAGGAGCTTGGGGTGGTAGTTTTAGGGAAAAACGGATGGTGGTTTGTGTGGGTGTACGACGATGATCTGCAAATCGTGAAGCTAACTCAGCTAATTACAACCACCAATAGGCTCCCCTCAACCTTAGGAACAAAACCCAAGCAGTGGTGGAGGCATCAGAACGAGTATGGAGGTCGAATCGAAATTCTAGGGTTCTAGCAGTTTGTGGGCGATTTTAGGCATTTTCTGGCCGAATTGGATTTCGACTCAAGTATGAAAATTGCTCCCTCACTGAGATCTACTTAGTTGTAAAATTTGGTAATTTTTGGAAATAGTTGAATTTTTCGGCGAGTCGGGTCGGTCGGTCGCCGCGTGGGCCGAGACCTCACCTGCCCTTCCTAGACTAATTTGGATAACTTGATTCCATATGTGACCTTCGATTGACGAAATCTCGTTGTATGACTATAGTTTTGATAGAGACCGCCACTTAGACGTTATATGAATTAACGATCTGACAGTTGGATCGGCACCAAACTTAAATACGTAATGGTACATAATATTTGAGAATGTTAGGAACTAACGGATCGGGAATATGACGTACAAATCTTAACAGCTTGGTTTCCCTAGTTTGTAAAATTAAACGTCGGCCGCCACGTAATTTTAGCGATTGAGAGATTCGACCGTTGGATTGTTTCGAAATTTCAAGGTATTGAAAAGACCATTGGGAGGTTACAGATTAGAAATCTGATAGGCGAATTTTCCGGATTAGATTGCTAGGGATATGGACCCTACCCTCGACCTTGATTGACAGTTGACTTTTTGGTCAACTAGCTCAAATTTCTGGCATGTCATTTATCTTAGAGTGTTGTTGAGATTGCATGGAGCTTAATGGGCTCATCATGATGACGTGTGTCTCGATTTATGTATTAGTGGCACCATATTGAGTTATACTTGTTTATTAAATGTGATTTTTATTGAATTGTTATTTTTATTTTTAGCCATCGATCTATGTTTATTAATTGTGATTTGACTGTAGCTTGGAAATGTTTATGAAAGGTGGTTTGATTTGTATGATTGGTATGATGTGTGTTTATATGACAATGTGAACTTAGAATCTTATTAGAAGTATTAAGTAGAACTTTTATGCCTGTATGACAAGATAGTTAGTAGTAGTGTAGAAAACGGAAGTTTACTAAATCCGAATGATTACATCCATGAATAAGTACAATTCTGAATTTTATAAATCCGATCGAATTTTGACTGGAGAATACTTTTCTTGTCCTTCCATGTTTCTAACTCACCCCTGCAACAGTAGTGTAGAAAGCGGAAGTTTACTAAATTCTTGGATTTGATTATTATGTGAGATAACGGTATAAACTCAGTTCGGCTGAAGTTTATCGAATGGCTCGACCCAGTTTGGTTAAAGCCTAACCGAATGGTGATACACTGCTTTGGCAGGAATACACCGAATGGCATACTCTCTCACAATCCAATTTCGAGTTTGTTTTTACAACATATGGTAGAATCAGGGCTTGCCAAGGTGTGGCCTTATGCCCGAAGCGTGATCCTTGGCACCTAAGACCTAAAACTTCAAGAATAAAGGATAATATTCCCAAACCTCAACCCTGCAGAATCTACTTCTGTCTCGATGGAATATATCATTGGTTATGCAGTTGCTCGTGCCCCTACCAATGTTGTTGAGGAGTACCATTCTAGTAGTCAATATGTGAGACTAATTTTGCCCTACCAAACATTGTTGGAAAAGCAGAATTTTGACCTTGTTGGCCGAATCCCTTTAGTAAACCATTTACTTTGTGAACATTTTTCCATGTTCTTGGATTCAAGTTTGGTGTATGTTTTACTTATGGATAATCTTATTGATATTGTCCTTGAATATGAGTTAATTGAATCATGTTTCTTAATACATGTGATCGATTCAATTAAACATGTGATTAGGTACGAATGTGGGAAAGTTAGTTGTCTGGATGAATGCGTACTACGCACACTAACTTTACACCTAAATCACATCTCTAACAACGACTTCAGGTCTATCCAACTTGATTAAGAGCATTGGCACGCTCCTCGTTGTATGAATGGTACTGAATTACCATTTAAGGGACCTTAAATTCTCCATGTCGTTGAGTTTTTAAGGATATTCGAGATAACAATGATCATAAATGAACCATTGAAGAAAATAGAATGAAATATCTTTGCACTACCTCCAAAAATGAGCCCGAAACTTTGATTTGGGGCTAATAGGTTGTCTCCCAACTTGGAACACACCACATGTGGCCGGCCTGGAGCCTAGTGATTGAGCAGTTTACTTGTTTTGGCATGACCTTTTAAGACACTTAGGTCGAACAATGATGCTACGACGCATCTCTTTACTTGAAGTAAGGATCTTGTGCCTACAAGCACACTTTGCCAAGCCTGCTCATTAAGGAAATTGATTTTCTAAATCATCTCTCGCAAAGATACGAAACGACTCTCTTTTCACAGTGGATTCAAGGAAATATATGTTCCAACCAAAATGTGGACCATATAAATACTTATGGTTTTTGGTTGATGAATCGACAAACTGGTCACATGTTTGTCCACACACATTTCTGCTAAACCTCATGCCGATTAAGGGTTCACCACCCTATTTATCCCATAAAGTCCGGGACATTGGATAATGCAAAGAGTTTATATCGATGGTTTTCGATAAAGATTTTGCAGGTCGTTTTGGGTTTATAATTGAACATCGAATTCCCATGATTCACCCCAAATAGCCTCGCCTAGTGATCATAAAGTGCAATTTAAATGATCACCCGAATTTTGGTAAACGTACCAAGTTTTCGGTTTCTGCCTAGGGCTATGCAATCCTTGTACACAGTTATGTTGGTCCGCCTTAAGGCCCATTACCACCCAACCTATATGACGTTACAGTTGGTTACTGGGTATGAACCTGACGATTTTTGTATTTACGCATTTGGGTGCGCATTCCATATGCCGAGTTACGCCGCCGCAACGTACCACCATGGGCCCTCAAAGAAGGATGTGTATATTTTGTCGATCATTATTCTCCTTCACACTAGTTCTCTTCGAGCCCTTGTATGCAATATCTTTACTGCTTATTTGCGGGTTGTCACTTTAATGAGACAGTCTTCCCACCGTTAGGGGGAGATAAGAACGTCAACGTTCCTGTAAAACGGCGCGAATTTGCGTGGACATTACCCACTATGTCTCATCTCAATCCCCATACCGCACAAGTGTGATAAGCAAGTGCGATGAATTCTAGTTTTCAGAATGTTGCCCTAGACGCATTCCTCTGATTTAGCTAAAATGACGAGATCATATACCAACTGCAAACATGTCTACAAGGATAGACGTACTCAACAGACGTCGAGTCAACATCCCTAGAGGGTGTGCCGCCCCTGTTGGACGGTTTAGACGCCCCTGTTGGACAGTCCAGTACACTAGCGGATAGCCAATCAATATATCTTGGCCTGGAGCATGACAAATTATTCGGTTCGTAAGATTCACTTCCCTGGAAGAGGAAGACATGGCACAACAATGAATCTAAACTCGATCGCTGTCTCAAATCATTTCCATCTCATGAGATTAATCCGGATTTCTTCCGAGACTTAAAATTCTTGGTCTAGTATACTAGTTTAGATGAGCTAAATGGAATTGAAATGAGATTATCATCGATGATGTTTTCACTTATATGGTAGCTACCGACATAAATGAAAAACGATGATATCGAATCGTGTTCCATTGATTAAGTGGCAACGTAAAACTGATTGGACAACTGAAATTACAATCCAGGTCAAATTTCTTACCAAAGTGTGTATTGGATGTTCTGTTCCTACACTGCCCAAGGTAACCCTGTTGTGTTACAAGTGGGAAAGGAAATGTTATGAGATGAATGAAATAATGCGATATGAGGCAAGCCTTACGGCGCAAGGTTTCTCTCAAAACGTCATGTGATTGATAGCAGCATTATGAAATGTGGTTAGTGTTTTCTCCATGGGGATATGGATATGAAGATTTACATGTAAGTTCCTGAAGAATTACATGAATCGGTTCAAATAGTTCCAAAACCACGGAACACCCTCTTAACTCATTTTGAGGCGTTCGCTTACAATCCACGGATGTGGTATACCCATCTAAGTGATTATTTGATCAGTCAGGGATATAAATTATGCCCTTGTGTGTTAAACTATGAAGTCTTATTCCAAATTGCTAGAGTTACAGTTTATGTCGTTGACACAAATCTCACTAAGACTCCGGAAGAGTTTGAGAAAACTGCCTCGCACCTGAAGATGAAATTTGAGATGAAAGATCTTGGAAAACTCGTTTATTCCTTGGCCTGAAGTTGAAGCATTATTCTGATAGTATTTTGGTCTACCAGTCGAACTACACCTCGAATGTGTTACTTTTGAGTATACATTTGATCGTCCATACATTATATGCAAATGAGACTCTTGAAAAGGTTATGGAATCCGAAATTCCATATCTAAGTTCAACTTTGCACTTCGTTGTACGTAGCTTATTGTATTTAGACAGGACATCTCCTTCGCTATTGATCTTGGTAAAGATGCAGCACCGCGACTACATGCAACTACTGAATTGGTATTAAAGACGTACCCTGAAGGTACTACATGGGCAATCCCAATGCATCTCGAGCAGATCCAACCCCCTTGATCCTCGAAATGATGCTTACCTTGTTTGTTATGCTGACACTGGTTACTTATCAAACTCGCACAAGGCAAAATCCCCAAATGGTTATGTCTTTACCATTAGGGACATCACAATATCTTAGAAGTCTACGATATGACCTTAGTTGCGAAATCTTCGAATCATTCCAAGACTCACCTCACTTCACTACGCCACAAGTGAAACATGGTTAGAAGTTCTTGTTAAGCATATTCGAAGTACTTGCTGTGTTTTCATCCATCGTTGAGTCCCGACAACGATCCATGAAGACGATGCTGCATGTATCCACCCGACCAAGACATGATACATCAACAAAGTCAACGCCAATATATATTGCGTCTACATCTACATCAGTAAAGCATCAGGAGATTGAAGTCATGCAAGTCGATCCCAGACAACCTTGTCGACCTCTACATGACGTCATTGCCGAAGTTAACTTTCCAGAAACTTGTCTGAGGAATTGGTATGCCTAACTATCATATGCAATGCTTGTCGTTCTTATTTGGAAGTTATGTCAAACTCAAGGGGAGTGTCCAAAAGTATACTCACTTGATCTTAATGTACTATTTTTCCCTACGATTAGGAGCATTTTTCCCACTGGGTTTTTGCTACCTAACTAGGTTTTGACGAGGCACAAATCTTGGGCTGATCATACCCTTATGAGCTTTTCTACTTGCGTCCAAAAGACGTATAATTTTGACTTAATGCAATTTCTCACTTTTCTCCTTAGACTATAGGTTTTTCCCTATCTTGGGTTTTACCATAGCAAGGTTTTGTGAGTTTTACCTTTTTATGCATTCTTCCATTGATTGGAGACTCACATTCGCTCATTGTGTCGACGACTTCATCAACTGTACTTACTTCAACACTGAAGACCTGATGCGCCATCTATTTGAGTATTTACATACTCAATGGGGAGTGTTGCAGTCCAATTGAAATAAGAATTTGATTGTGTAAATCCTAGTAGATATGAGAATATATCTTATATTCCTATTAGGAGTAGATTACCTATTAAATGTTGTAATCCTAAAAGGTAAGGAATTAACCTTCTCTACTATTATAAATAAAGGTATAAAGGGGTGGAATAACACACACCCACAATTACACATCTCTCTCCTTCTCTCTCTATGCCGCACCCTCTCTTTCTGGCCTCCATAATTGTTCAGTAAATTATGCCTCCGACAGTTTGTTATTTGTTGCGATATTTTTCTGTATTTTGTTTTGGTAGTTTAAGTTTGTTAGACTGAGTGAGTCACACATGGTGTTGACAAGGCTTTATATATATATATATATACACCTTTGTAATCTTATCATTGAAGTTAATGAAGAATATTTCCTATTAGAAGGAATTTTCTTTAAATTAGTTTTCTTTGAAATGTACAGAACTTCTTTTATTTTCACTTCAAAACTTTGTATTCATTCATGCTTCTTTTATTTCTTTCCTCTTCTCCCATCACCTTAGAAAAAAATGTAGGTTAAAAGTTAGGGTAAATTATACTTTCATACCTCAGGTTTGGGGTCTATTTCAATTCCTTACAACATCTTCAAAACATTTCACTTTCATACCTTAAGTACTATTTTATTTCAAAATAATACCTTTGTTACATTTTCCATCCATTGATCTGTTAAATGCTGATGTGGCTACCAAATGTCTGCCACGTGGCAAATAAAATATTTTTAAATTTTTTTTTTTTAAAACCTGAATTTTCTCAAAAAAAAGAAAAAAAGAAAAAAATGAAACCCACTATCCCTCCCCTCCCCCCCCAGCGACCCACATCCCTATCCCTAACTCAAAACCCAAAAACCTATTGCAGCAGCAAGAAGAAGAAGAAGAAGAAGAAAAAAAAAAAAAACCTGCATTAACCACCGGAATGGTTATTTTGCCTGCCTCGCTTTCCTTTCCCGTTCAACAAGAGCTCGTTCGCGGAAGAAGAAGAAGGAAAAAAAAAACCCCAAACCCAGTTCATCCGCCCCCCGCGGCGTCCCACACCCCCCCCCCCCCCCCCCAAAAGGCGCCACACGACCTTCCCCCTTTCCCCACCCCCTGGGGTCAAGATCTAGTGATTTTCAGTATGGGTGAGTTTTGAAAATACTTTGAGTTTGAGATGATTTTTGGACTGGTTTTGTGGTAGATCCACCTAATCTCGGGTGGAATTTTTGTGGGTGATGGGGGATTTTTGGAAGGATGATGGGGGATGGGAGAAAGGGGTGGCTCAGGTGGGACGAATTGGGGCTTTTTTTATTTTTTTTTTATTTTAAATTAATTTCTTTCTCCTTCTTCTTCTTCTTCTTCTTCTTCTTGCAGGTTTTTGGGTTCTAGGTTAGGATCGCTAGGGGGCGGGGGAAGACACTGGTTTCAATTTTATTTTATTTTATTTTCAGAAAATTTAGGTTTTTAAAAGAAAATTAAAAAATAATTTTATTTGCCACGTGGCAAACACATGTAGCATATATGTGGCAGCCACGTCAGCATTTAACAAATCAATAAATGGAAAATGTAAGGGAGTTATTTTGAAATAAAATAGTACTTAAGATATGAAAGTGAAATGTTTTAAAAATGTTGTAAAGAATTGAAATAGACCATAAACCTGAGACATGAAAGTGTAATTTACCCAAAAAGTTAAAAACAAAATTATTATCTAACATGCCTTTAGAGCATCTCCAGTGAAAAATGCAAATCTTAAAACATCTCTAATGGATTAATTTTTCTTTCTGTCACTCGTGAAGGCCACCTTTTAAAAGATATAAGACAAAATGTATGTATAATGTATATTTACAAATATTTTTACACTTTTCGACGAAAATAAATATTTTAGATTTTCTCTTCTTTTACACTATGTTTGGATGAGGGAAATAAACATGGAATTTTGGTAAAAGTTGGAATTTATAAATTGACAGGCACCAATTCTCTTGTTTTGATTCATAAACATAGAAATTTAGAATTTCCGCGTGGAAAAAAAACTTGGAATTTGAGACCACCAAATCCCAAGTTCAAATTCCATGTAAATAGGTGTCCTTTCTCAATTTCTATGATTGAGAGTTTAAAAATAACAAATTCCGTATTCAATTCCATTGTTATTTTAGGTTAACCAAACAAGAAAATTTACAAATTCTAGAAAATAAAATTTCGTCATTTCAATTTTCGTCATTTTTAAATTCCTTAGTAATCTTAAATTTCTTCATCCAAACATAATGTTAAGGAAATTCCCAATCAACAAAAAATATAAAAAGCTGGTCTCAAAAGACCTTGCATCTCCGTGGAAATGATCTTTAGACGACGAGTTGGACAATGGGAAAAGGGAAAGAAAACAGTACCAGATATGTTGACTCTTCCATGTCTGAGTTTGTTGGATCCAAAATTCCAAAGGGTTTTTATATTTTATTAATTTTATTATTTTGGGTGGGATATTAGGAAGCTGGGAACTACACGATTCATTCAGAAGTTTGATTGGTCTGCCAAGTTGTGGTACAAAATCTCAAGACTTGTTCTTTATTTCTCCTCTTTTTCTCTTATTTTCAAGATTATTTCCTTTCCTTTGTAAACCTGAGGAGGACAAGCTGGCCATTTGCAATTGTTTTTCAATTCCATTGACCCTTCAAATTCCTTGCTTGCTTGCTGCCTATTGAATTCCTCATCATATTTGGAGTTTTGGAGCATCTGATTGAATTTGATAAGAAAAGAAGAGAGATGGAGCTTTCACTGGGAATGGGAAGAGAGAGAAAGAAGGTGGTAGTGGTGGGCGGTGGTGTTGCTGGCTCCCTTCTTGCTAAATCTCTCCAGTTCGTTGCTGATTTCACTCTCATTGATGAGTATGCCTCTCTCTCTCTTTCTCTCTCTCTCTCTCTCTCAGATATATATATATATATATATTTGTATCTTTCACTGATAGCTGAATATCCTTTTGTTGAATAATATTTGGAGTTGGTTTCATCAAGTTATTTATAATCTCATGCTTAAAGTTTTGGGAAATTGGCTGAAATTAAGTGATGAAGGTTACAAATCCCAATTGGGGAAAGTATTTGACTTTGATCAGTTCAGCAATTGGGATTTGTAAATTCATCGCTTCGCCCGATTTCCCAAGTTTTTTGTGTTTTCTTTCTGGTTTGTTTATTTATTTTCCAGCTAAAGTACAGAAACCCGAAGCTTGGTACATCATAGATTCATGAATTGCTGTTGAAATCTAACTGCAGCCTCTTCCAGTGGTAGTTTAGGAAATAACTGCTTTGACTATAGATATTTCCTGGTTTATGAACTATTATGTTATTTGGAAAATTATAAGATTATTAGTTTATAATTAGGAGAATCATTCTGGAATTTGCATCCGCGCATCGTTCTTGTTGGTCCTTGAATCTCTTCATTTTCTAGGACTAGTAGCAAAATGCAATTAATTGCGATTGTATGATTGACTTGTGGACAGAAATACCTTTTTTATGTGTTCTGGTGTGCGAGTATAGCCGCATGGGAATTGAAAGCTAACAATATAGACTCAGCCAGATTCCAGTCAATCTGGTATTTACAATTTCAAAGGAGTGCCAACTGTGGAGTACCATCCGCTGATCCTTCTTTCTTGTTTTCGAGTAACCATTTCCAATAGAACCCGTAAGAACACGTTGGAGGTATTGAATTTGGTTGGGGTAGTGAAGGCAATTTTGTGCACTCTGCATTCAATTTCTACTTGTCTGTATTCCACAGTAAGTATACAGATGAAGACATTGAGAGGGAATGCTAAGGTAGAGTGAAAGCCTAAGCAACCTCTGTGATATCCTCTGAATGTATGTGTGAGCGTGTGTCTGTGTATCCGCTTGCAGGCGTGTGTTGGGCAGGGGGTAAGGTTACTCGATGATGCAAATGTACTTTCTTGATGTAGCGAATCAGCTAATCTGGTCATAATTCTTACCCTTCTGCTATTTTTTTATCATGTGATATAGTTATCATTACAAGAGTTAATTGGAATGCTGTTTGCTTTAAGTGTATTTATGTATAATCTACTCAATCCAGTTAATTGGAATGTTTCCCCGATTGGTTACTGTAAACGGACCCATGCTCGTAGGACCTGTAATATAAGTTTCTCGCTTGACATTTAAATGCATGTATTGTCTTTTGGTCATAGAAGATTGCAAGAAACATAAGCATGATATCCGGTAGTTGCCATTTCTTGATTGATCTCGCTCTCTCCCTCTTTCAATCCCTCTGAACTGAACTGAACTGAAGTGCTTCTTGTTGGAGTTGTTCAATAATTAATATGACTTCTCATACAACTTTACTTCTATAGAACTGTCTCTGATCCTAAGTGAAAAAAAAAATCTGAAATCAGGAAGGAATATTTTGAGATTCCATGGACAAGCTTAAGGACCATGGTTGAGCCAACATTTGGGGAGAGATCGATTATCAACCATAGAGATTATCTCACCAATGGCCAACTTATTTCATCCAGAGCAATCAATGTCACAGACACTGAAGTGCTGACAGCAGAGGGCCGTCTAATTCCCTACGATTATCTTGTCATTGCCACTGGTCACTCAGATCGTGTTCCCAAAACTAAGACTGCGAGGCTTAATCAATTCCAAGAAGGTAAAACTACATGGAGATCTGTTTACTGGTTTTATTTTTTTATTTTTTATTTTTTTTTATCAATTGTCAAACAGAATGCTGAGATAAGTAATATCGCTTGTAATAAAAAAGAATCATAAGATAAGTAATGTCAATTGTCAAACACAATGAATTGAACTTTGAACATGTGCTTTTGTTTCCTTTGATTTGTTTAGATCTAGATTAGCCATGTTTAATCATAAGCATGCCTTTTTCTTGTACTTTTGTTAAATGTGCTTGAGTTAACATTAATCTTTCAATGGCAGAGAATCAAAAGATAAGGTCAGCTAATTCCATTTTGATTGTTGGAGGGGGCCCTACTGGTGTAGAACTCGCTGGAGAAATTGCTGTTGATTTCCCGGATAAGAAAGTGACTCTGGTGCACACTGGCACAAGGTTGTTGGAATTCGTGGGACCAAAAGCTGCAGACAAGGCTCTGAAGTGGCTTAAATCCAGGAAAGTTGAAGTGATATTGGAGCGATCAGTCGATTTAGATAATATCTCAGATGGATGCAAAACATATAAAACTTCAGAGGGAGAAACATTGACAGCAGACTGTCATTTTCTATGCACGGGCAAGCGTGTGGGTTCAGCATGGCTCAAAGAAACAGTTTTGAAGAATTGCTTGGATGTTAACGGGAGGTTGATGGTAGATGCGAATCTTAGAGTCAAAGGTCGAAAGAACACCTTTGCCGTTGGAGACATTACTAATATTGCGGTAAGTGCTAGCTGCAACATTGTTATATTAACATTTTTATTTGCTTGGATAGTTTGATTCTATATATCATGCATAAAAGAACTCAGTCAGTTTTTGGTGTATTAATTCTATGAGTCACTATCTGATTCTGACCCGAATTTAGACTGGAGATTTTTGTCGACGAAACGATGCCAACTTACCATTTTCTTAATTACTAGTAATTTACTTGTTGACTGGGTTACATTTAATTTAATCGAGTTCAGAAATTAAGACGTGTTAAGACTTGACTTTTTTTTCCGGTTACAACATATAAGTAATTAATTCTTGTTGACATGAGTTCCAAAAAGTGTTTTCCATATCGTGCTGTTCTGCTTCGTTTAGGTGCGATCTTACTGTAAACATCATGTATTTCTGGTTTCATTCCATCCTTTCGAGTAGTCTATTTTGCCATATTCAGTCTGCATAATTTGAAGAGTGAGGAATATTTCGATAATGTTCAATCTCGATCCTGGAACTGCTTAACGATTCCTTATGCATATAGTTAGATATCTTGTATTCTGAGGTACCGCTTGCACTAAAACGCAATGGGAGAAAACAGAAATGAAAATGGACAAGTATATATATAGACGATAGATATATGAACATGTTTGATTAGAGAAGCATTATGCTGGCCTTTGGAATGTTTATGCTTGGGGATCAATAGTAATGCATTTTCTGTGTGAAAATGCATGTAACAGGAAATCAAACAAGGGTATCTGGCGCAAAAACAGGCGTTGGTGGCCGCAAAGAACATAAAGCTATCTCTCGCAGGCGGAAGAGAGAGTAAAATGGAAGCTTACGAACCTCATGCGATAATGGCAATTGTTACACTTGGGAGGAAGCATGGGGTTGCACAGTTCCCCATCACGACCATTGGCGGCCGCATTGCGGGACTGATCAAATCTAAAGATCTTTTCGTGGGGAAGACGAGGAAGCAGCTGGGCCTCGAACCTTACATTTTGGAAGATTAATTTGGTTTGGTGTGTGTTGTATGTGTGTATATATATGTGTGTATGTGTGTATGCAGATAGGCGTTTCACCTGCATGATTGGAACGCATCGTCCACATGCTTTCATGACCGGTAGACTTATTGTTCTTCCTATTCATATTTAGTCTAAAACTATAAAGATGTGTAACGTTTTATAATCTCATGATCCGAACAAATCATTTTTAGAATTTTCATTTATTTATTTTTGGTGAAGATCGGGGGAGTACAATCCAAAGAGAAAACTACAAAACAACAGCAAAATGAGCCCGAGGGGCTTCAGCAGCATCCATTGACGAGGGTTGGTCTAATCCAAACGGGAGACTCATCAAATATAAGAACGCCAATTTCCATATTAAAACTTCAGTGAGATTTGCCACAATATTCTTCTTAGACTTTTCATTTTGGTTTTGTTAGAATTACCTAGTTTTTCTATTCAGTCCATGACAATTAGACGCCTACTCCATTTCTGATACCAAACTTTTTTGTGAACAATCTTTTATGGTAGTTCTATATAATAGATGGTGGTTTGGAATATGAGACTAGGTGTGGGTTGGGTCCAAATGACTTTGTGTGCCGTGTTAAGTTGTACGGTACAAGTAGTTAATTTAGTGGAAAGCGAGCAAAAGTTTGAAAAATTTAACTTGAGTTTGAACGCTTACGGATACATTCATTTGAGCTATTGACTTTGGTTTGACATACCATTTGACCTAGTGACCAAAAGTACGATGCCTAACAAACTTGGTCATATTTGGTTAGCCATGTTTTTCAACCTTACAAACTTACCAAGACATTTTTGTAACAACATTGTAAGGTTACGATCATATTTAGTTGCTTATTAAAATGAGCATTCACATCTCTATTTACAACAAGATACATTATAAAACAAAATTGAAGTTTTACAAAAGTAAAATATAATTATGTATGCTACTACCACCGTCACAATCGCCAACAACACAACATTCTCCACCACCATCACACACACAATGGCCACCACTACCTCCACGGGCTCACCATTGTTACCACCACCATTTTTGACACCACCACCACATCCTCCCCCAGCATCACCCCGGCATTAGGGCCACCTCCACCGTCCCACCACCGCCGCTACCACAGTCCTCGTTTCACCATAAACACCGCCACTTGGCACTTGCATGGGTTTAGTTCTCTCTCTTTTTTTTTTTGGTCAAAGGTTTCTCTCTTCGGGGTATTAAAACCCCGGTTAAATCTCAGCAGCCCATCCAATCCTACGGCTCATATCACTTTCCCAAAACCCCATACTCTCTCTCTAGGGGGAAAGAAAAGCCTTCAATAAGGTCGGTTCACAGCACTAGAAACCAGAGAGCAACGATAACTATCAGCCGCCATACCACTGCGGAAGCCATTGCCGCAGCTCGAAGCACACAACCACCCTACCTCTGGTCCGCCGTTAGAGTTTCTCAATCAGGTCGCCATGGCGATAGACAGCGGAACCAAGGAGCAGCCGCACAAGGAGCACAGGTCCCGGCAGTCCGGCGCCAAAGCCGAGAAGAAGAAGAAGCCGGACGCCTCCCAAAACGGCAATAAGCGAAACCCTAAGGCTTTCGCTTACCAATCAGCCGGGAAGGCCCAGCGTCTTCACTCTCGCGACGTCGAGAAGCAGCAGCGCCGCCTTCACGTCCCCACCATCGATCGTTCGTACGGTGAGCCGGCTCCGTATGTCGTTCTGGTTCATGGACCTCCCAAGGTATCTATAATCACTGCAATATATTTCCTGCATTGTGTAATTCTCACTCGAACTGCTGTTAATTTGTTCGAATTGTAACTTTTTTGTCGAATTTCTTATTGTTGATTTGTAGGTTGGGAAGTCTTTGTTGATTAAGTCGCTTGTGAAGCATTATACCAAGCATAATTTACCGGAGGTTCGAGGCCCGATTACCATTGTTTCAGGTGCCGTGTTTCGTCCTTTACTTCTGATATTGCAATGTTTTTTATTATTTAATTTGATGTTGGATTGAGGACTGTTGTTTAAATGCTTGATTGATTGATTGTGTTAGGGAAGCAAAGGCGGGTACAGTTTGTGGAGTGCCCAAATGATATCAATGGTATGATTGATGCCGCAAAGTTTGCAGATTTAGCATTACTTCTTATAGACGGAAGCTACGGTTTTGAAATGGTGAGACTTTTGTTAGAATATTTATGAATTCAACTCGTCTCGTGCATGCGTACACACACACACACACACTCATAGTTGTCATATGTATAGGACATGACTCTACTTCGATATTGATTTGGTCGAATTCTTGGTTTCTTGACACCTCTCTTTTGTTACTCGGGGATTCATTAAGCTGGTCACATTATCCATCAATATGCTATGAAGATATTTGTATTGTAATATTTTATCGGCTTTATTTACTTTGCAGGAAACATTTGAATTCCTGAATATATTACAAGTTCATGGTTTCCCAAAGGTTATGGGAGTTCTTACTCACCTTGACAAGTTTAAAGATGTAAAGAAATTGAAGAAAACAAAGCAGCACCTCAAACATCGTTTCTGGACTGAAATATATGATGGAGCTAAATTGTTTTATTTATCTGGTCTCATTCATGGAAAGTAAGTAGTCACTCTCTGCTCCTGATGATCCAGTCATGTGGGAAATTTGACAATTATTATGAATTCAATTCATTTTTTATACTTATCTTCCCACTGCTTTAAAACAGGTATGTCAAACGTGAAATTCACAATCTGGCACGTTTCATATCCGTTATGAAGTTTCATCCTTTATCTTGGAGAACCGCTCATCCTTATGTTTTGGTAGATCGTTTTGAAGATGTCACTCCACCTGAAAAAGTGCGTTTGAATAATAAATGCGATAGAAATGTCACACTGTATGGTTATTTGCGGGGATGTAACATGAAAAAAGGAACAAAGGTACGTGTTTGACTTATAAAGCTTGTATTACTACCTTTACAGATTTGTGTAGATTAATTTAGAGTTTGAATGGGGAAAAAGGACCCTATAATTAGGTTAAGAGAGGTTCTTCAATGCTCTCCTTGAATTCCAAACGAAGGCATGGAGCCAGGAATTCATTTAAGTGGGGACAACTTCTAAATGAAAAGCTCCTTGTTTTGTTCAAACATAGCAGTCTAGATGATTTTCTGCCAGTACACATATTTGGGTTGGTTAGTTGGTGGCTCCTGTAACAGGCCCATCTCCGCCAAAAATATATGAGAGAATACATTAGACTATATGAGTATTTGGGTAACTTAGGATTGATTGCTGGAATGCCACTGAATTAGCACTCATTTGGGTTAAGTTATCGGCTTATAGCATTGTAAACAAACTTAAACAACAGCAGGGCTTGACCGCTTGGTTGAATCAGGTCAGGTCAGCTGGGGCAAGTATTAAGTGGATAATCTTACCCATTAAAATTGTATCTTAAAGGTTCAACTTTTTGGGATGATATACAACATCTGTAGTACACACTAGTAACTAAATACTGACGCTACGATTGTGTAACTTGATACCTTCTTTTTTTCTTGTTGGTTTCTTTAAGGTTTCCTTTCTCCTAGTTTAAATCCCAAAAATTACGGGATTATTTTTTATACAAACTGTAATATCTAGCATAATTTTTTACGCTTTGGATATAAGTAAATATGAACTGTGCATTGTCTATCCGTGTTTCAAAATTCTAGGAACATTGCATTTTGTTTTTGTTATTTTTGCTCAGAATTAATAGAAATTGGAGTCAGTCTCACAGGAAAGAGTCAAAGGACAGCAAACTAAGAATATATGACTCTTACGCTGTTTATTTTTATTTATATATAGTTGTCTGATGTACATTGTGTATCAGATACATGTTGCAGGTGTTGGGGATTACAGTTTAGCTGGTATGACAGGATTAGCTGATCCTTGTCCTTTACCCTCAGCTGCCAAAAAGAAGGGACTGCGTGATAAGGAAAAGCTGTTTTATGCACCCATGTCTGGACTTGGGGATCTCCTGTATGATAAAGATGCTGTCTATATAAACATAAATGACCACTTTGTCCAGTTTTCAAATGCTGATGAAAAGGGTGAAGCAACAAAACAAGGTTTTTATATGTTTTTTTAATTATTTTTGTATGCATATTAGTGTTTGTAGTGGAGCAATTCAAAGATGCATATATTTAGTTTTATTCCATTATATGTATCTTTCACAATCTCTCCCTTGTGTATTTTTTGAAGAAGAGAATCTCATTTTCCCGATGACAACTTTGATTTTTATTTTTAAAGCAAAAGTCAAGTTTCATTTTCTCCTTTTGCTCCCATCAATTTCCTCCTGTGATACTCGTGTTCTCGTGTAACAGGAAAGCCCCAAGATGTGGGTGTGGCTTTGGTAAAATCTCTTCAGAACACAAAATATTCAGTTGATGAAAAGTTAGAAGAGAGCTTCATTAATCTATTTAGCCGGAAGCCTAATTTGTTATCGAATGCTCAAAGTGATGGAATAGATACTGTTGAATCTAGAGAACAGAATCGTATGATAGAGCCTTCAGAGGAATATCACTCTGGGGAAGCTATCAAAGGTGATGGTTCCGCTGAAGAAAGCAATGCAGACGATTCTGATGGTTCTGAATCAGAATCTTTAGATAAGAATGAAGCAGCTCATAAAGATGCATCAGATCAAGATGCTACTCTTAAAGATCACTTGAAGGAACATGTTGAGATTCATGATGGAAGGTCAAGGAGAAAAGTTATCTTTAGAAATGACCTTGATCATAACAATATGGAGGTGAACAAAGTTAAAATTATCATGCCTGTTGAATAGAAATCATCATAGGAGAAGAAAAAATATGATGTTGTGTGTGTGTGTGTGTGTGTGGTTACACGCAGAAACTTAAAGTTCACTTGTGGAGGCTCCTAGACATTCAGATGCTTTGATTTTTATTTGCTACTTTGGTGTTTGCATGTTTTTGTTATTGCTCACTGGGCTTTTTAGTTTGCTAGAGTTGTTAGATAACTTCCGTTATTATTGAATATAAATAATCTAATATTTTGTCTACTCCGTTTACTTTATTAATGTCTAATCCTCATAGGTTGCTTGGTCATAGTTCTCCGAAACTAAAGCACTAAAATTTTCTTCTGGTGAACTTTACCATCACGTAAATTCTGGATTGAGCATTTGATATATATGTATGATAGAAGTAAGTTCTTCTAAAGAACAACTTTTCTGATTATGGATGTGAAGAATCAAGAATATAAGTAGTGGAAAGAAATCTGTATATGCATGAAACCAGAAATCTTATGCTCATGTTCTCCGCATTATTCCATTATAGGATTCAGCTGAAGAGACTGAAGAAGAAGATGATTGTGATAATGACAACAACAATGATACTGATAATCAGGAATCTTCTGGTTCAGATTCTTCAGCGGAAGAGGAAGATGATCATGAAACAGGTGGTAAATTTACTCCTAATTTGCAAAATTGTTGTATGTTGTGATATTCTTATTTTCCATGCAAGAAGTACTATGCTCGTATTTTCTTTATTAGATACAAGTATACAACATTTTTGGTTGTAGGGATTGTGATGCCAAACCCTATATTATGTATGTTGATAGAAGTTAAAAATATATAACAAACTGGTATACAATTGAAAATGGCATCAATTTCCTACATATTATAATGTCCATTTGTTAGGTTTCCCAATGTATTCTGTTCTCTAATTCTTTCTACCCCTTTTTTTGCCTCATACTAGATGAGACGGGAAACATTGCAAAGTGGAAAGAATCTTTGGTGCAAAGGGCTTCATCAAGACAAACTATTAACCTTATGCACCTTGTATATGGGAAATCTACGTCAATGCCAACAACTTCTAGCAACGAAGATCACAATAGTAGTAGTGCAGATGATGAAAGTGATGAAGATGATGACTTTTTTGTGCCAAAAGGAGAAGGAAACAAGGTTTGTTCTTGAACTACTAGTTCATATCTCACAGTAACTGCTGCATGCTTTTTACAAAAGATGGAATAATATACCTTTCCACTCTGAGGTAATTTATTGGGATAACCTTTGTAACTGAAGAGAGCACTGTCATATTATTGTTTTTGCTTTGTTTATGCAGAAACATGGAGGAATAGAAGGTGGAAACTGGGATGTCGAGGACTGTTCCAAATTCACAAATTATTCAAATATCAAAGACTGGAAAGAGGAAAAGCTTAGAGAGGGTATTCGTGATCGTTTTGTCACTGGTGATTGGTCGAAAGCTTCTCAAAGAAATCAACCCACTGTAGCTAAAGATGAAGATGATGATGCTCTCTATGGTGACTTTGAAGATTTAGAAACAGGTGAGAAGCATGGTGGGAACCATACAGATGACGCAAGCGTTGGTGCAAACCACAAGGAAGATGATTCGGCCAAAGAGGAGAGGAGGCTGAAAAAGCTAGCTCTTCGTGCAAAGTTTGATGCTCAATATCCTTTTCACTTGAAATATCTTCTTAATGTATTTTGCAAAGAATTACATGTTTCTCTTCCACCACCAAAGACTAAGGAACATTTTTGTTATGGTGATATGATGTTCTATTAGCAATTTCAGTGTTTGAACGTTACTATTTTGTGTTTGGTCATATTTTGTTTTATATTTGTATAGAAGTTCTGAAATTACTTTTGTGCCCTTAATTTAACCAACGTTTGATGGAGCTGAGCCATCTGAAGAGGAGCTTGATGATAAACCTGAAGGCAAGTTTGGTCAAGATCAACCCAAAGAAAGTGACTACTTTGACAAGGTAAACTTTCCTGCATATATTTAAGATTGTTTGCACAACACAAGGTAGTGGGAGCTCACACCTGGTTCTTCCAGTTGAAGGATGAGATTGAACTTCGGAAGCAAAAGAATATAGCTGAACTCGATGAACTGGATGAGGCCACCCGACTAGAAGTTGAGGGTTTTCGGACAGGGACATACCTACGGCTGGAGGTTCATGATGTTCCTTATGAGATGGTTGAATATTTTGATCCCTGCCATCCTATTTTGGTTGGAGGAATTGGTCTTGGTGAAGAAAATGTCGGATATATGCAGGTTAGTGCAAAGTAATTTTACTGCTTTTTTTTTTCATTTTATACTAGCCCTTCCTACTCATGTGTAAGATAGCTTTCCCTATTTCATGCTCTTGAAGAATCAGCGTGTGGTTGTATTTTAATAAAACTATTATGTTATTTGTTGGTGGTTTTAGACAATTTAGGTGCCAAGAGATTACACATAGAAAGAGGCACCAAAAAGTGATTTACACAGAGAAAGAGTCGTATTATAATTTTTTGCATCATTTGCTTTAACATGAATTGCTAAGAGACTGTAAGAAGTTAAAAAGGGAAAATTGCACAAGCACAACCTGAACCATCAGTGGTATTCACAAAGTCCGCTCAACCTAAATCTTGTCACCTCCTAGACTCATGTTTTAGTGCGAATGTACTTCCATTATTTTCTTTAAAAATTTGTCAAAACGTATTATCAGCAACACATGCGAGCTATTTTTCAAGGTTATTACCACTTGAAGACAACTGGATGACTTAGGGTAGAATTTTAGTTGATTAAAGCTTGTGGAACATATCTTTGCTTCCTCGAAGACAAGCTGTAGTCAACGAAATTCTTACCCCAAGTCGTCTAGGGGTGGTCAAATACGCATGAAAAAGTGCTCACACACGCAACACATGATGAATTTTGATGGAATTTCTAGCAGAGTTTGACAGAGGTGGTACATTGAAGCTTAAAGTGGTACATTGGGTGGTAAATTACCAAGATTTTTAGTTTAAAACTCTGAGTGGTACCAGGTGGCGTTGTTGCACTTACCCTAAGTTAAAACATGTCAAGGTCTTAATAGCCAGTCACTCTTAGTGATTGCTTACTCTTTCATTGCAGAGCCCCTTATGAGCTCAATGTTCTTATGTATTTGAAGAATATTTATCTCATCAGATGTCTTCCATTTCTTTCAGGTCAGGTTAAAGCGGCATAGGTGGCATAAGAAAGTACTTAAGAATAACGATCCCATTATTGTTTCTATTGGGTGGAGGAGATACCAAACAATACCAGTTTATGCTATTGAGGATCGCAATGGAAGGCATCGCATGCTTAAATACACTCCTGAACACATGCATTGCCTTGCAATGTTTTGGGGCCCTCTTGCCCCTCCTAATACTGGTGTGGTTGCTTTCCAGAATTTATCAAACAATCAGGTTTGACAAGATTCGGTTATTTTCTTTTTGGTTTTGTCTTTCTTTATGTTTCTTTCATCTCTTAGAAATTTGTTGCTCGCAAAGGTACTTTAAATATTTTTCCTTGTAAACTAACTACATGCACCGCATATTGCATGAGGTGATGTGGCACATAACGTGGTATTTGCTTAATTATTTTAGATAAATAAGGTTCAAAGTGAGTCCATTTATATGAAAATGAATGTTGCCACATTAGACGGGATTTGAAAAGTTCAAATAACAGTTGGTGCCAAATGAAACAATCGTCCTCTTATTTATAAGTAATAAAAAACTATGATTGGGTTAATAGAATTTTTGAAAGTCGTTCTCATTATTTGGAACAGAGGAGAATTTAATCAATATGTTTTCGCCTCTCCCATTCAGGTTCTCGCTCGAATTGGCACCATTATATATTGGTAGGGTTTCAACTCTGCCACATCTGTTGGTAATGAAGAGTTTGGAAGTATTACTCAAATTTCAGTGCACAGGACACACCAATCTGTCTTGGTCTAGCATAAGTTGATAAGGAAGTAAATGGTGTTCAAATCTGATCTCCAGACCACTTTTACCACATTATGGATCGATCACTTGTTTACTTACCTTTTGTGAACTCTATCCTGTGGGTTTTCTTGCTTAGTGGGTCTACTAAATCTTTTGTCGTTAGTCTATTATAAGCTCCCTCCTGTAGTTCTACCCACTGAAATAAAAATAAAACACAAAAGAGGAAAAATGATAAACTAGTCAATCATAAGCCATTGCGTCCCATTATTTATTGTTTTGATTGATTCCCTTATCATTTAAATTTTTCGAATTTAAAGTCTACACCATGTTCTTTTTTCTGAAGGAACTCTTTTTGGTTTGGCAGGCACAGTTTAGGATCACAGCAACTGCAGTTGTGCTTGAGTTCAACCATGCATCACGAATAGTGAAGAAACTCAAACTAGTTGGTCACCCCTGCAAGATTTTCAAGAACACTGCCCTTGTGAAGGATATGTTCACCTCGGATCTTGAAATAGCTCGATTTGAAGGTGCTGCTGTTCGAACTGTCAGTGGAATCCGGGGGCAGGTCAAAAAGGTATGGACTGGGCTGTGTTTCTAATGGGAATGTTATTTGTTTTGTAATTCTTGAGCTGGCACGGAGAATGAATATGTGCATATATATATATATATATATATATGCAGTATGCACACGCACACACACACACACTCATATATATATATAGACACATAGGGATAGGATCAAGGGACAAAGATTTTGACAAATACTTTTACACTACATTTAAACCCTTAGATCAAACCCATTTTAACGGTTAGAATTGCATTGGTCTATTAACTATTTGAAATAAGAAAGGAAATTATACAAATATACCTCTGCAATAATGATAATTATTATGATAATATTTTGATTTCTCTCTCTTCTCATCTCTTCAAATTCGAAAATAAAAACAGTTTATTCCTACCTAGTCCTTCTGATGGTGTGGAGAAGAAGGAAGAAATAGGAAGAGAGTCCAAATGAAATGGGATTCAACTTGTATGGTTCATGGAGTTCTTGTAGTCATGTATCTTATTTATTCGTGGGGCGCATTTCATCATGTGGCCCATAATGCTAATATAATGGACTTTTATTAATTTTAATCTTGACAGGCTGCGAAAGAAGAAATTGGTAACCAACCAAAAAAGATGGGTGGACAACCAAAAGAAGGGATTGCTAGGTGCACCTTCGAGGACAAAATTAAGATGAGTGACATTGTTTTTTTGCGTGCTTGGACTCAAGTTGAAGTTCCCCAATTTTACAACCCATTGACAACATCCCTGCAACCTCGCGAAAAGACCTGGCAAGGGATGAAAACTACTGCTGAGTTGAGGAGAGAACATAATATTCCTATTCCTGTCAATAAAGATTCACTTTACAAGGTAATATATGAGGATGTGAAGCTACTTATTGCAGCAGCACGTGGTTTCTCACTAAATTATGCCGTGGCCATACTGCATCTTCTCTCTTTAGTTTTATTTATTCCTGTTCTCTTTTCTTTTTCAATTGTTTTTTTCTTTTCTTTCTGTCAACAGCCAATTGAAAGGAAGCTGAAGAAGTTCAACCCCTTGGTGATTCCCAAGTCACTGCAAAGCGCTCTGCCATTTTCTTCAAAACCTAAGGATATACCCAGTAGGAAAAGGCCGCTTCTTGAAAATAGAAGAGCTGTTGTCATGGAGCCTCATGAACGTAAAGTTCATACTCTTGTTCAACATCTCGGATTAATACGAAACGAGAAGGTATGCACCTTAAGACAATATTGTGTTTGAACCCTCATCCCAAGGGCATAATTGATGGTCAAATTTGTTAGAAAGCAAAATTAGGGGTGCGACACTAATATAGAGTCACAACTTAGAGGTGCTCACAGTGGTAGACATATATCTGTTTGACTATCAGTTATTGTTTGGAAGTGTTTGTTTAACCGTGGTAAAATTACATTTAGGAGAGGATTAATTTTTACTTTTGACACATGAAGCTTACGTAAACACCTTTGAAGCAAACCAGAATATGCATGAAGTGTGACCGGTTTAATATTTCCCGGTATCTGAACTTGTTTTAAAGCTATCGACTGTTTGCTAACCATTTTGTTTTTAGCTTTTAGTTCACTTTTTGGGTAGAAATAAAGAGGAATTTATTTTTTGTTGTTTTGAAGAGTCATGTATGCAGTTGTTTAGGAATTCCCAATTGAAATTGGAGTTTTTCCTGTTCGATTTTGCTTTTGCAGATAAAGAAGCGCAAGCTAAAAGATGATAAAAAGAGGAAAGAAAATGAAGCGCAGAAAGCCAAAGAAGAGCAATTGTCTAAAAAGCGCCAGAGAGAAGAACGACGGGAGAGGTATCGGGCGCAAGACAAAATGAAGAAGAAAACGAGGAGAAGCAGAGAGGACTGATGGATGAATGTTTTCACATACTGCTGCTGTTGCTTGGGATACTAGGCCGTGAGCTGCCTGAAAAGGAAGATAAGTGGTACAGCGAGGCTAGGGATATCGGTTGCAATTCGCCGCACTTGGGATTTGATACTGTCTCAGAAACATGGCCCTGATCGGTGAGATAAAACGACGTGCCATAATTGTTGATGTGCATTTTCGTGCTTTCAATGTTTGTATTATTTTGGTACATTGGATGGGATGAGACCACTTGAAGTCTTAAATATCATTTTCTCTCATAGGTTTTAATTGCTAATTTATAGGAGCATTTACTTTAAATACTAAGTTTTACACATATTGTTAATTCCTAATGAGCGGTTTGATAATTATTTCTTTTTCAGTTTATTATTTGAGAAATGCTAGCGACCTTTCCCACTAGCCTTTCTCTACTTGCCCTTCCCACTCAATGGTTGCCATGTGGACTTATTTTACACTCAAGTATAAATTGTGTTTTAAGCTTCTCTCTTCCTTTTCCACTAATGCTCCAAATTAAATCTCGTATGTCAATCAAATCATTAAATTATCTACCAATTTTGACAAATTTAATTATTTTAATTATTAATATTATTGTTTTTATGCAATTTTTCTTTTTGGGACTCTCCTTTTTATTTTTGTGTCTTTTTCTTTTTTTTTCCTTGGATTTTAAGCTCCCGTAGAGAACTACAAGATTTTCATTTTCTTTCAATAGGACTACATGATTTTGGAGATGACATTTCTTCTGATACGACATATACCACCATTTAATATTTTTGCTATATTTGTATCGACGTGTGATATAAAATCATACTAGACAAGATAAAGTTGTACGCGTTTATGTCAAATGCGTGCTGAAATTGAATTGAAAATTATGATTTTTATTCCAATCGATTTTCATTTAAAATGCGTGCTCAACCCTCCTCTCTGATTTCTCTGTCCATTCACTGTCTGTCGTCCATCCACCTCCATGATTCTCCTCAATCCACTCTATTCCCCTTCAAATTGGCTTCATCCTTCATCGATCCCTCCATATGGATTTACAACCACTAATCTTCTATGAGAAATTTCGCATGCGTAGAACTCCGGCTGGAGTGTTCACACCACCTCCTTCCATGTGTTTGCCTTCGTTGGAACTGTTGCTTGTGGATTGCTTCTTTCCGTTGGTGGCAATCTTAATGGTGCTCGTTGGAGGATGCTCGAGTCTTCTTTTCATCCACTTCTACGGACTTGCTTGGCTTCATTTCAGGCGGTTGTTGGGGGCTTGGTATGCGTCATTCTGGCGTAAGGGGTGGCCGGTGGTTGGTCGAGGCGGCAGTGGATGCAGGCAGCTAGGGTTTGTTTTTGGCCTCTTTTATTTTCTTTAAAGTCCATTTCTTTGTTGTATGTTTATCTTGTAATTGGGTCTCTTCTTGTGTTTACATAAGAGTGTTTGATAACCCATTTATATTCAATTAACTTCTTCTTTTTTTTTTAAATTGAAAACTAAAATTTTGTTTGGTAATTATTTTTAATCTTTAGTTTTGAAAAATAAAAATAAAAAAACAAAAAAGTGAAAATTCAATATCAAATTTTGAAACTAAAAAACAAAAAGGTGAAAACTCTATATCAAATTTCGAAAACTCAAATAATAGTTTTCAGTTTTTATTTCTTCTCTTAAATGGAAACTGAAAGTACATAGCAAACAAGATATCAGTTTTCAGTTTAAAAAAAAATAGAAAAATAAAAATAAAAATAAAAATTATAATCGAAATAGTTATCAAATGACCCTAAAGGTGCAAATAGTTTCCCCTTTACTTGTCTTCAACTTGGGTGGGATAAGTGGTACGTGATGAGGGGGTGGCGTCCGACCATTTAGGGTCGGATATATTACTATTAGCACATTTAGAAATTCTAGCGTCAAACGTGTCTTGTGTATATATTTGATGTCTCTTTTGGTCTTTTTAACCAACCGCATTTGCAATACGCTTTGATGCTTTGCTTTAGAGAGAGACTAGCGTATCAGACACCAACGCCCTCGAATGAGCTCATATATGAGTAGCCATATCCCTTATGGTTGCTTCTACATGCACTAAACTAAATAGTTCAAGGCTATCAGTGTACCGAGTAACCTACAAGCTGGCTTTTGACAAGTCTGGTAAGATTAAAGGCATGTTTACTTTCTAACAAATTGTACTATCATGTATGTACTAACGATCAAATGAATGAAAAAGTAGGCAAATCTTATTGATTTAAGTATGACATACCTAAAAAGTAATAGTAAAGATATAATATAACTATAGAAGAGAGATGTTTATTCTGCAACCATTCATTTTCAGTCTTCATTTGTTCTCAAATGGTCATATCTATTCCTTCTCATCTACATATCAAGCTTTTGATAATTCAGTTAAACTAACAGATTGGAAACTCTTTTAACCACACAACTTGAATAATTCTCTCCCGTAGCAGCATGTATCACTAATGTTTTCTTTTCATGTTTCCCTCGCAACAACTTTTTCTTTGGGTTGAGATTTTGTACCCGTCTTTTCAGTCCTTAGTATTTACCTATCCCTTTAGCATTTTTCATCTAGTAAACATGATCTTAATTACATATGCAGCGCTTGGAATAATGATTTTATGTCAGGAGTCGATTCAACTGAAGAATATTACAACCATATATCCTTATTTTTTTTATTTTATTTTATGGAAACTCAGGTCAATCCCACATCCCGCACACCTTATAATATAATCTTTACTAATTAATAAAACATTTGTTTGTACCATACTTGACCAATCCCGAAACTACTAAGCACCGGTCAACAGCATACCGTCAAGGACCCACAAGACTTTTCCTCCAACCAGGAGGCCAATCACAACATGACACATGTCGGTATCAGAAGTCAATCACAGCGCGACACGTGTCGATATCAGAGGCTAATCACAACACGACACGTGTCAATGTCAGAACAAAGCTAGAAACTCTCTTCTATAAAAGGGGATCATTCTCCCACAATAATCTCTAATGTCATTTGTACTAAACTATTCACTAGAACTCACTAAAAGAGAGCTTGAACCTATGTATTTGTGTAAACCTTTCACAACTAATGAGAACTCCTCTACTCTGTGGACGTAGCCAGTCTGGGTGAACCACGTACATCTTGTGTTATTTGCTTCCCTGTCTCTATTCATTTACATACTTATCCACACTAATGACTAGAGCAACCTAGCGAAGGTCACAAACTTGACACTTTCTGTTGTACCAAAGTTCTCACCGATTTTGTGCATCAACGACACTCATTGTCAACCAAAATTCTATGAAATTATCAGTTTAACCCTCTAATTAAAACAGAACATGAATAAGAAATATGAGATAGAAATGTAATTTTACACAACCAAATTTTACTTTTTTTTTCTTCAAAGCCTCACCTACATGTAATCATAATATATCTCTAATTTAAAAAAAAAATAAAAAAAAATAAAAAAAAAAACTTCCCACTCCCACATTCTCTATCACTCTCTTCCTCTCTCTTATTTCAACACAAAAATAAAAAATTTTCTCACACACGTTGTGTGTGCCCATATGCTAGTATTATTTAAACTAAGAGAAATTGTAGTAATGGTCCTCAACAGTAACTCAAGTAGAGTAATGGTTTCTAATATAAAAATTCATGACAATTGGTCATTGACTCATTAAAACGTGCATATATTATCCTTTTCGACAACTGATATGATATAAACTAATACACAAATTAAATCATCTTTTAGACAATTGTAGTCAAGGTTTTAAAAAACGCTAGGCGCTGGTCAGGCGGCGGGCTGACGCTTAGCGCCTAGGCGGCTAGGTAGGGTTTAGGCGGGCGCCTAGGTGGCCTAGGCAGATTTAGGTAAATTTCTTGTATATCTTGTAAATAAGTGCATATTGACACTTACAAAAAAACTAAACTTGTATGAAATCCATGGATAAGATAATAAAAAAAATAATAAAATGCAAAAAGAGTATCCAACAAGTCCAAAATTTAAAAACACATTAAGCATATATGTCATAGAATCATAGTACGGAGTATTGTAGGATGACACATGTACAATAAGTTCCCAATTTTAAACCACACAAAATGCAAAATAGGAGGAAAATAAGGAAATATAGTAATGTAGATAGGATTTTTTTTTTTTTTTTAATTTAAAAAAAAAAAAAAACCCTCCTAACCTCCTAGCACCGCCTAGAGCCGCCTAGGGCCGCCTCGATCTCCTAGAGCCGCCTAGGGCCACCTTGACCGCCTAGCACCTAGACCCCAACCAATTTTTCCAACCGATTTGTAAGAAAACGCCTTGGGTCACCACTGCATAGCGCCTAGGCCATTTTTTAAAACATTGATTGTAGTATGCATAAGTAGGGATTGTTCTAGGCCGGAGATTAGGAGGGATGCTAATCTACACTAATTAGACGAAAAAACATAAAACTAAGCTAAACTGACTCAAAACAAACCAAACTGACTCAAATAACTCAAAACAAGCACTAAGGGGTGATTTGGATGAAAATCTAACTAAATTGATTCAAAACATGAACTAAAGAGAAGTTTGGATGAAATTTAAACTAAAAAGACTCAAAATAACAAATGGGGGTTGTTTTGACGAATTTAACTAAAAATAAGTAAATTGCAGAAACAAACTAAAGGTTGCACGAATTTGGGTGAATTAAAGGGTGAAAGGCTAGTTAAAGGGTCATTCTCCACACATGACACATATGCAACACAAATCAATTTCCAGTTATTATTCCTATAAACCATGAATGACAATGCCCCAAGTTAACTGTGAACTGCACAAATTAACTCTCAGATTTTCCTAAATTCATTGAATTGGACTCAGCGACGCAACCAAATTATTCTTATCAATTTCCCTACATGAACTACATAATAGAGATACATATTACAGTTCATTAAGTTATGTGAAAATCATAAGCATTGACATAACATTCGTAACTATGATCTGCATGATACTCCTGCCAGGAATTTACTTAATGCGATCGTGACTAACAACATCCACTACTTGTAAATATAAGTTCATAACTATTAGGTGAAACTCCCTTATATTTTGGCATCAAATTCATGCATGCAAACTAAGTAGGCCTCCTTAATCAACACACAAGAATAAGTTATCAATCAAACAGTTAAGTAAATTGCATTCACGATTTATGAAACAATAACTGGATGTAATCAATTCATATCACCATATCACACATATGTTCATGGCTTTGAATTCACCTCTAGCTAAAACGAAATCAGTTCCACATGTTCATCATAACTGAAAACCAAATTAAAACAAACATTGGTCTAAAACTAAGGATAGAATACACCTAGAAACGCTCCAGCAATCCCAAAGGCTTTGGATGGCAGACATGGCTCCAAGCCCTCCCCCTTTCTTCCTTGCCGCTGCACAAAGTGTTTAATTTCTCTGGATATGTCTCTCTAAAAACTCCCCTTTTTCTGCGGCATAAAACATGTATATATAGCTAGGGTTTCACGGCACAAATCCTTGGAGGACAAGGATAGGACACGGCATAAGTCCAAAAGGAAAAGGACTAGGGTAAGGGGTGACAAAAACTAGGCTTCTAGAAAGAATATTGTGATAGGTTTCTAGAAGAAAAAGGCTAAGATATGCGGCATAAACTTAGGGTAGAGAACATGGCTTCTAGAACCAGATATTTAGGTGTTTTAATGTGGAAAGGAGTCCCCCTTGCAGCTGGAATTAAGGTAGAAAAAGATTAGGATCGGATAAGATAAGATAAGATTTGGATAAGATAAGGTTGTTTGGATAATGTTTCCTTCTTGATAGCTGATTCCTTATCTTCCAAGTCTTGAATTAATTCTTCTAGATGTTAGGCACATTCCTAGCCTTTTTGGATCTTCAAAAATGTCCATCCACCTTGCTCCATGCATGTGCCATCCATTCCAAGCCCAAAACTGCTCTAAAATGCTCCAAATTGCCTTTTCTTGCCACTTTTGCCATTTGAACCTACAAACACACGAAAATAGCTTAAAACACTATAGTAAACAGAAACTTACTGAGTAAATGCAAGGAAATAGGCTAACAAAGTTGCATATATATGCTCCTATCAAATTCTCCCACACTTCGCTTTTGCTAGTCCTCGAGCAATACAAAGAAGACAAAACACAATCTAAACCTTCCAACAATTGCCTCAGGGATTTCCAATGAAACATGACATGTTAAAAATCACTCATTAGCTTGCATTTAATCACTCATTAGCTTGCATTAGCATGCATTTAATCAATTAAAACACTCAGTAACCACTCATTAGCTTGCATTTAATCAATTAAAACAACATTTTGAATGTAGTAACATGCCTTAGAGAATTCACTCAATTCCTCACTAGATATACTCTCTATTTTCACACAAATTTTCTAACTGCACTCCCTACACTAGGTATATGTGAGAAGATTGATGTAAACATGTAGACTAACACTCACATATGTTATAACAAAGAAGGCACTTTCTGGAATTATTAACATGTATATGATCTCATGAATGGAATGCCACTACTTAGAAACGAGAACCAGGGATACCATATGCTCCTACCAATTTCAAACTCCACATATTGAAACACATAACAATCAAGATAGAAGTCTAAGGGTTGTAACGGGACTAAGGTATTGGCTAACAAAGAAAGGTAAGGATAAGCAAAAGTTCTTAAAGCGATAGTAAGCAAAGTAATAAAATAAACACTTAGAATTCACTTTTGAATGCAGAAATCAACTTTAAACACGAAGGGAAGCTTCACGCAACACTTAGGGCTAGATTCAAACTTTTGGACCCTTTCTTTAACAACCAATACTTGTGAGTTCGTTCATTCTCACTTATTTCTCAACTCTTTTTTTTTTTTTTTTTTTTTTTCTTTCGTGCCCTTTTCTTTCTTTGGCACACAAAACGTACATCCTTATAGATTTCCAATGAAAAACCTTCCCCCACACTTGTTTTTCTGCAAATTGTAGATCAAAAGGAATTCCCTCTAAGTCATGCTCATTCTTTAAGAATAAGGGTATGGATAGTCCTATTCTAGGCTAGGTAAGGATAATGTGGGCTAACAAAGAAAATTAGGCTAAATAAGGCTCAAAGGGGTTTAACCTACAATACATATGCAAAAGGTAAGGCTTTTTGGCTCTAGTTTAACTAAACAACTTCATCTTGTTATTTGTTATGCAATCAATTTTACGCTTTGAATGAAACGGGCATGAGTTCTAGTATTTGGATCTAAAATTATGAAAACGCATTCTAAGTAGCAACCAAGCAAAGAAATAATGAGATCATGCAACAAATTTAGAAAACAAAAACATCACAGATTAATAACTCTCCAAACAAAGAATAGGCTCATATCTCACAGGGTTGTAGCGTTAGTTTGAGTTCTTTCCTTCAAGCATGTTACAAAAACTGGTTTTTTTCTTTTTGTGATTACATGTGAATTCGTAAATGACAACTACAACTAAGCATAAACCAAAGAGCATATCAAACTTTCATCCATGTTTGTAACTTTCTATAATAGTCATGCAATTAAAAAACAAATCCTCATCATTGTGTTGGAAGGTACCCTAAACACAAACACACAAAAACGACTCTTTTTGGGTTTTTCAAAACTTTTTTTCGATTTTTTTTTTTCAAAATTTTCGGATTTTCTATTATAGGACACATTAAAACACTTCAAAATACAATAAAAACACTTAAAAATAGTGAGTAACAACTTTTAGAAGTGATAGGTGATAAAATTCAAAAATAAGTCATGAAAAGCATCTATTTATCCCCCCCCCCACTTAAACCCAACATTGTCCTCAATGTTTCAAACATAAACTCACACGCAAACAATCAAACAACGTAACTAACAAACATGATAATTATGGCAAAGTAAAAGCAATAAAGAGTAGGGTTAAGGAACGTAAATCTGGTTTTGGAGCTAGAGATTCCTAAGTCTTCTTTATTTAAACGCATGGTTTGCCTCCCAAGAAGCACTTACTTTAATGTCTTCCAGCCAAACGATACCTCCATTCAAGCTTCACTAAGGCTAACGGCATGGAGGGGTACATGCTCCTCAAAATACTCATAATAAGGATCTATGAACGGAAGGGGATAATGATCCTTCTTGATTGTGGCGTTAAGCTTCCTAAAGTCAATGTAAACTCTCCTACCACCTTGGATTCGATTGGGTGCCTGCACCAAAGAAGGTAACAACCTATTAGTTGAAATGAGAATTGGAATTGGAATAGGTGGCTTACCAATATACTGCGACGAAGGCTCTAAAGTAGCAGCACTGTCAACAAATTCACTAGGGATGCTCTCGGCTAGATTGGGTATTTTGAGGGGAGTGGCGTGTTCCTTGTGCTCCACTCCAATTCCTTCGTCGATGGTGGTTCTAGATACATCTTTCTCGATTGGTGTTGTTGAACGTTCTTGCCCTAAATTTTTAATCACATCTATGGCAAAACAAGAACGAACAAGCTTAACAGATTCAGAAACATTGAATTTAATCATATTGACACCAAACTTCATTGTTAATGCTCCCTTAGCCACATCAATCTTGGTTTGGGCTGTTTTCATGAAAGGTCGTCCAAGTAAGATTGGCAATGGTGGAGAGTGGGCTGAATCTTCCATCTCAAGCACATAGAAATCGGCTGGAAAGATCAAATGGTTAACCTGCACCAAAACATTTTCCAAAACTCCTTTCGGATATGCATTAGAACGATCAACTAATTGGATAATAACTCCATCATTTTTAAGCTTTCCTAGATTTATAGATGCATAAACAGGATATGGCATGACATTAATGGAAGCACCTAAATCTAACATAGCATGTTCAAACCTTGTATTAACCAATAACACAAGGGATAGTGAAACTACCTGGATCTTTGCATTTAGGTGGTAGCTTCCTTTGCAACATTGCAGAGACATTTTCACTTACATGTACCACCTCTTTCTCCCAAATTCGTTTCTTTGTTGTACAAAGCTTCTTCAAAAACTTAGCATACTTCGGAATTTGCTTTATTGCATCAAGAAGCGGGATATTGACTTGCACTTTCCTAAATGTCTCTAAAATGTCTTTTTCATTCTCTTCGTTCCTAGATTGCATAAACTTGTTATGGAAAGGCACATTTGGTGGAATAACGTTAGAAGGAATTGAATTTGGACCTACCTTAGTTAAGTTGGACGACATAGGGTGCTTAGGGGGCTGCGGCAAGGGTTATTCTACCCTTGTCGTGGCTTTGGCATCCTCCTCTTCCTTGAGCAGCAACTTTTTGTCCTCATTTTGACTTGATTTGGATGTTTGTGGGGTGGTTCCAACCTCCTTGCCATTTCTCAATGTGATGGCCTTGGCGGTTTCAAATCCTCCCCTTGGATTCACAATGGTTGAACTAGGCAGTTTGCCTTGTTCTCTAAACTGTCACATGAACTCCGCTACTTGCCCCATTTGCTTTTTCAATTCGTCCACCTCTTTAGCTTGATTTTACATCTCTTTGGTTTGATTTTGTATTCCCTTTGTCAATGAGGTGAGTAATTGAATAACTTTATCGTTATCCAAAGACATACCTGAATTTGGTTGGGCTGAATGTGGTTGAGGTTGCATTGGTGTGAATGGCCTTTGAAATATCCTGGGGGTTGGCTGTCGAATCCTCCTTGTTGTTGAGTTTGTTGAGGCTCCCTTCACTTCATGTTTAGGTGATCTCTCCAGCCCGGATTGTAAGTGTTGGCGTATGGATCATGCCTTGGTTGATTTTGGCGTTGATATCCTAAGACATTAGCACTTTCCCATCCTCCATTCTCTATCAATTTAAGACATTGGTCATTGGAATGTCCTTGCATAGTGCACACACCATAAACACTTGTTCCTTGCACTTTGGATCCATCAACAACCTGTGATACAAGAACAGTGAGATTGGCCAATTGAGATTGAATTTCGGAAATTGCACTTACCTCATTCATTTGGGTTTGCCATGGGGGGTCTCTTTGTCCAACTCCTTCGTATTGCTGTGCATTCAAGGCTCAATTTGCAATTAAGATCTTTGCAGCAACTGGAGTTTTGTCAACCAAAGCACCACCTACCGAAGCATCTAGCATTTGTCTTTCAATTGGGAGAAGTCATTCGTAGAAATATTGAATTAGAAGCTCTTCCTTCATTTGATGTTGTGGGCATAATGCAACTAAAGTCTTGAAATGCTCATAATATGCTGGAAAGGATTTTCCTTAACTTTGTTGAATTCCACTAATCATTTTCCTCAAAAGAATGACTCTTGAAGTTGGGAAGAATTTCTCTAAGAATGCTCTCTTCATGCTTTCCCAAGAAGTGACGGTTCCAGGTGCTAGTTCATAGAGCCAATCTTTAGCCTTGTCCATAAGAGAGAATGGAAAGGCTTTCATCTTCAAAATATTCCCATCCACGTTGATTGGTGTCATGATCGAATATACCACTTCAAATTCCTTCAAATGCTTGTCAGATCTTCCATGGACAGCCCATGGTATTTGGGGATGTGATGCAGTAAGCTAGACTTCAATTCGAACTCATTGGTCTTTCCATGAGCCGCCTTAGGATATTGAATGCATAAGGGCACGACATTGTCCAATCCCGAGGCTGAAAGTTCCTTGATTGTTCGATTGTCCATAGCCATGTCTTGTTCTTCCTCTTTCTCTTCTTCTTCTTCAATTTTGGATTCAGAGCTAGAACTAGGTGGATTGGGTTCTGGTTGCTTCCTCTTCCTTCTCAAAGTTCGTTCAAAATTATCGTCAAACTCCAATATATGTACATGAGCAAGTTGAGAATGTCGAGTCATAAACTAGTACCTAAAACAAAGTAAACAAAACTAAACTAAATCAAAAACACAAGAAAAGCAAAAACAGAAACAAAAGGGAGATTAGCAAGTTTGCTAATCCCCTGCAACGGCGCCAAAATTTGATGTGATAGAAACTAACACACAAATTAACCCTATTTTAGACAATTGTAGTATGCGTAAGTAGGGATCGTTCTAGGCCAGGGATTAGGAAGGATGCTAATCTACACTAATTAGACTCAAAAACATAAAACTAAGCTAAACTGACTCAAAACAAACTAAATTGACTCAAATAACTCAAAACAAGCACTAAGGGGTGATTTGGACGAAAATCTAACTAAATTGACTAAAAAAATGAACTAAAGAGAAGTTTGGACGAAATTTAAACTAAAAAGACTCAAAATAACAAATGGGGGTTGTTTTGACGAATTTAACTAAAAATAAGTAAATTGCAGAAACAAACTAAAGGTTGCACGATTTTGGGTGAATTAAAGGGTGAAAGGCTAGCTAGAGGGTCCTTTTCCACACATGACACATATGCAACACAAATCAATTTCCAATTATTATTCCTATAAACCATGAATGACAATGCCCCAAGTTAACTGTGAACTGCACAAATTAACTCTCAGATTTTCCTAAATTCATTGAATTGGACTCAGCGATGCAACCAAATTATTCTTATCAATTTCCCTACATGAACTGACATTTGTAACTATGAACTGCATGATATTTCTATCAGGAATTTACTTAACACAATCATGACTAGCAATCTCCACTACTTGTAAATATAAGTTCATAACTATTCGGTGAAACTCCCTTATATTTTAGCATCAAATTCATGCATGCAAACTAAGTAGGCCTCCTTAATCAACACACAAGAATAAGTTATCAATCAAACAGTTAAGTAAATTGCATTCACGATTAATGAAAAAATAACTGGATGTAATCAATTCATATCACCATATCACACATATGTTCATGGCTTTGAATTCACCTCTAGCTAAAACAAAATTAGTTCCAATTGTTCATCATAACTGAAAACCAAATTAAAACAAACATTGGACTAAAACTAAGGATAAAATATACCTAGAAATGCTCCAACAATCCCAAAGGCTTTGGATGGCAGGCACGGCTCTAAGCTCTCCCCCTTTCTTCCTTGTTGCGACACAAAGTGTTTAATTTCTCTGGACTTGTCTCTCTAAAAACTCCCCTTTTTTCTGCGGCATAAAACATGTATATATAGCTAGGGTTTCACGGCACAAATCCTTGGAGGATAAGGATAGGACACGGCACAAGTCCAAAAGGAAAAGGACTAGGGTAAGGTGCGGCAGAAACTGGGCTTCTAGAAAGAATATTGTGACTGGTTTCTAGAAGAAAAAGGCTATGATATGCAGCACAACCTTAGGGCAGAGAATAGGGCTTCTAGAACCAGATATTTAGGTGTTTTAATGTGGAAAGGAGTCCCCCTTGCAGCTGGAATTAAGGTAGGAAAAGATTCGGATAGGATAAGATAAGATAAGGTTGTTTGGATAATGTTTCCTTCTTTATAGCTGATTCCTTATCTTCCAAGTCTTGAATTAATTATTCCAGATGTTAGGCACATTCCTAGCCTCTTTGGATCTTCAAAAACGTCCATCCACCTTGCTCCATGCATGTGCCATCCATTCCAAGCCCAAAACTGCCCTAAAATGCTTCAAATTGCCTTTTCTTGCCATTTTTGCTATTTGAACCTACAAACACACGAAAATACCTTAAAACACTATAATAAACAGAAACTAATTGAGTAAATGCAAGGCAATAGGCTAACAAAATCGCATAAATATGCTCCTATCAACAACTCCGTTTGAACTTCTGTTAAAATGAGTGACGTACCGCGCACTTCAGGCTGAATTAAGGGGCAAATATGAAAAACTAAATGAAAAAAATTATAGTAATGATTCTTCAACTTTAGCCCAATTGTAACAATGATCTTTTCAACATAACTCATTTTGATGAAATTTTGACATAGTTGACTAAAAGGATGATAATTGCAAGTTTGGACGAGTTAAAAAACTAATGATCATAAAATTTTAGTAGAAGGACTATTGCTTAATTGTGCTAAAATTGAGCGCCTATTTCTACCATTTTCTCTTAAATTGAGGATGCAGCAGGCGAAACCCTAGATACTTGATATCGTTTATATCCTAGCCCTACTGCATGTAGTAGATATGGGGCAAGATTTATGAAGCCAGCTGCCAAATCTGGTGTCTAATTGCTCGATGTCAGTCAGTCGGTTTCAAAAAAGTTCTTACTTATTGCAACAGCATCTTACGCGTTAACATATACATGAAATAATATTTTAATTAATTAAGTAAAGCAGAGCCACTAACAGTTAGGGAACCTTTAGCTGAAAAAACCCTATAAAAAATATCAATCATTCACTAGTCCTTGTTAGTTTCCACTTTCCATGATTCAATCATGCAAAATCTTTGCTTCTCCCAGATATAATTGTACATGACCATCATGATCATCACCACTAACGGAAAGCATATATTGCATGATCGTACGGTTGGCATTTCACAACATTGTTGGCACTTGTTATGACATCATCTTCCTCAAGAAGATACCTATTTTGCTGGTGCATGCAGGGTAATAATAAGGACAGGATTGTGGGACATTATTCTTTATTTAATTAAAATGAATGGCAAGTAGCTATTTACTACATGGTGAAAATTAGTTTAGTTCTTACATGATGACGTGTGTTTAAATTCAGTCCATAACTAATTTAACAAAATCTATTGTTTGACTAAAAAAAAAAAAAGAATTTGGTTGATATTTGCAAAATTGATCTTTAAATGGTGATATAGAAATTAGATGGTTCTTGATGAGTCATTATTATATTATATTTTATCCCATTTTTAGTTATATTTTATGTAAGTTTTTGAGAGAATTTTGCTACTTTCTTTTATGTTTTTTTAATAGGACAAACGGAATCTGCTTTTGTCACATCCCGGCCCAGGGCGGATCACTTCCCGGGCCCGCTCTACCACCGTAGCACGATATTGTCCGCTTTGGGCTTACCATTCCCTCACGGTTTTGTTTTTGGGAACTCACGAGCAACTTCCCAGTGGGTCACCCATCATGGGATTGCTCTAGCCCCCTTCTCGCTTAACTTCGGAGTTCCTACGGAACCCGAAGCCAGTGAGCTCCCAAAAGGCCTCGTGCTAAGTAGGGATGGGAATATACATATAAGGATCACTCCTCTGGGCGATGTGGGATGTTACAATCCACCCCCCTTAGGGGCCCGACGTCCTCGTCGACACACACGCGACCAGGGTTAGGCTCTGATACCAAATTGTCACATCCCGACCCGGGGTGGATCACTTCCCGGGCCCGACTCCACCGTAGCACGATATTGTCCGTTTTGGGCTTACCATTCCCTCACGGTTTTGTTTTTGGGAACTCACGAGCAACTTCCCAGTGGATCACCCATCATGGGATTGCTCTAGCCCCCTTCTCGCTTAACTTCGGAGTTCCGATGGAACCTGAAGCCAATGAACTCCCAAAAGGCCTCGTGCTAGGTAGGGATGGGAATATACATTTAAGGATCACTCCCCTGGGCGATGTGGGATGTGGGATGTCACAATCCACCCCCCTTAGGGGCCCGACGTCCTCGTCGGCACACACGCAGCCAGGGTTAGGCTCTGATACCAATTTGTTACATCCCCGCCCGGGCGGATCACTTCCCAGGCCCGCTCCACCACCGTAGCACGATATTGTCCGCTTTGGGCTAACCATTCCCTCACGGTTTTGTTTTTGGGAACTCACGAGCAACTTCCCAGTGGGTCACCCATCGTGGGATTGCTCTAGCCCCCTTCTCGCTTAACTTCGGAGTTCCTACGGAACCCGAAGCCAGTGAGCTCCCAAAAGGCATCGTGCTAGGTAAAGATGGGAATATACATATAAGGATCACTCCTCTGGGCGATGTGGGATGTTACAATCCACCCCCCTTAGGGGCCCGACGTCCTCGTCGGCACACACGCGACCAGGGTTAGGTTCTGATACCAAATTGTCACATCCCGACCTGGGGTGGATCACTTCCCGGGCCCGATTCCACCGTAGCACGATATTGTCCGTTTTGAGCTTACCATTCCCTCACGGTTTTGTTTTTGGGAACTCACGAGCAACTTCCCAGTGGATCACCCATCATGGGATTGTTCTAGCCCCCTTCTCGCTTAACTTCGGAGTTCCAATGGAACCCGAAGCCAGTGAACTCCCAAAAGGCCTCGTGCTAGGTAGGGATGGGAATATGCATTTAAGGATCACTCCCCTGTGCGATGTGGGATGTGGGATGTCACAGCTTTGCTTAAAACGTGATGAAACGATGGAATTTTGGAATGATTCCAAATAGAATAAATTCCCAAGTCATTCAAGTTGATTGGGTCAAAATATCTTCCTTTAATTCTATCTGTTGATCATGGCGATTAGATGAAGGCAGATACACTGTGCTTAAAAATTGACATTTTGGTCTCTTTTGGACCATTAGTAATTGAAGATGACATTTTTGAGGAACTTTCCTTCGTTGAAGGGGATGTTTTATCTTTCCAACGCCACCTTGTATACCTAATTCTGTGTAGATTTGGTCATATAACGGGTTGACTTTCTGACTGCCCAATTTACTAAAATAAGAACAGGAATGTATATTTTAAGTTATATTATTTTATTTGGTTATCCAGATTTGTTGGAGGAACCTATTTTAGGTAGGATTCAAATTAGGTCTATCTATATGTCGAGTTTGAAGCCCTAGAAGGGGTAGACGTTTTTGGCTTGGAGAACTTGACTTAGAGAGCGTTAGCAATTGTCATTTAGTACTACAAGGGTGTTTTTTTTTTTTAATAATATTTTGATATTCAATTATTATTATGCGTAACTAATTCTCTTTGCTACGATGAGGTTGCGAGCCTTAGCATGAATATGTAGTTTTTCTCCAATTTACTTAAGATGTTATACATGCTTGCTTTGAATTTCAATCACAAATTTTAAGCTACCCATATATCTTGATGTTTGATCACCATTAGGATGTTTAGATTGGTAATTGGATGCAATTTCTGTTGGAATATCATCTTGAAATTGGTTAATGCTTCTTGTGGTTGGAAATTGTACGTTCACTTAAGGCGAATATCACTTTTTAAGTTAAATGGTTTTTCAAAGGATTTTTACAAAACTTAATGAATCTTGCAGTTTATATTTTATCTGAATGTCATAGACGGATTGCATGTTAAATATATGTTCTAGCTTGAATATCACAAGTAGAATATGCATAATCAAAACCTAACATTCAAAGCTTGTATGTATTAACTCATAAGTAATTGGTAGAAATACTTAGGTTGGTTAATGGTGACAACTAAACCTTAGTGCTTTAGAGTCTTGATTCTCTTAAACTGTTTAGTATAATTGTTCTTTTGATTTCAATATTGTTGATTTTAATACTTTCGGTTATTTGCACTTGTGATTTAATTAAAATTTTCAATTTTCTAAATCTTGTATTAAATAATTAATTAAAAATTGTTTTAAGCATTAGTTATTCATAGCAGTGTATGGAGACATTGACCTTATTTGAGTCATTTATACTACAATAATCTTGTTTTCTTGAAAATGTTTTTATGTGACTTAACCCTAAATATGCAGGTGACGAAAATTCTCAATTCTAATCAGAAATAACATTCAAAATTAAAAAGAAGAGCCGAGAAAGTAAAATGAGAAGTTTCATGTGAGAAAGTTACTAGCATCTACATTAAATATTTGCAAAATCTGAATTGTGGAGTGACGTACGTGGCTGTGATGATACGATTGAAGACGGCGCTGTCCTACGTCACAGGAAGAAGATCTTATTAGCTGGCTACTATAGCTAGTTAATCATTAATTTCTAGAGAAATGGCTGCATGAGCACGCGGATTCAGATTTTACAAGCCCTTATAAATTGAGTAATCCCCCCTCTCCAAAACTTCACAATTAATATTTCCAATTTCCTCTCGCTATTCTGCTGCACATTAGGGTTTATTCTTAGCTAGGAAATCCAAAATATGGCATCAAGATCATCAGTGGCTTTTTGCTTGATTTTTCTTGTGGCTTCGTGCTTGATGCGGATAGAGGAAGCTGCTAGCACTGGTTTTTCTCTCTCACTGTCTCAGACGCAATACCATTTCCTTATGCATAATAGTTTCCTATATAATATGTATCTGATTTTCTATAAATTAAGCGAACTGCTGTAGATAAAATGGAGTTTTTTTTTTTTGTTCTTTCCCTGTTAAACAGAATGCAGGCGCACTGGCCATGGGTGCCTTGGTGGTGAGGAAGCTGGTTTCCGGGGAAATCAAAACAGAAAGGTACATGCACATTTTTTACTATTTCGATTTTTTCCCAAACAATTACAAATAAGATCTCTTCTATAATATTTATAGATTTAAATTATAAATTAAGTTAATTTCATCTGATCATGCTTCGTTTGTTGACGCATATACATGAACAGATGCTGGTTGCTGGGATCGAAGGAAAAAATAATGAGGTTGATGTTGGTACGAGTGGGAAGCTGCTGCAGGATGAAGAAGCTGACGGCGATGATGATATTATGAATGGCAAGAACAAGTTGGAGGTTGGGTCTGAGTTAAGGAAGGTTCCTTCTGGTCCTGACCCACTGCACCACAATGGAAATGCCCCCAAAAAGCCTCGCACTGATCCTTAAAAGTTAGGGTTTTCCCATCGAGCGGTCGAGCAAGAGCTAGTTAGTTACGTCTATGTACAAGCTCTTAGCTTGGTTACTTCATGCACTAGCTACCAACCAACGGTGACTTTTTGTGTTCAGGAAATGGAGGGCAGGGCATATATCACTATGTAAAATATGTTTTATTGTATGGAACATATATATATCAATGCTCTGCATATTTTGGTAATATATATTTAGCCTTTAGTCACATTTTATGCTCAACTTCTTGTTACTCTCTGTTTCTCTATAGGTCCTTATGATTTGTTTGGTTAATCATACAACAAATTATAGTTTTGTGTCAAAAATTCAAATTAACATGTTCACTACTACAACAAAACAAAGTCTTTTCCTAATAAGTAGATCAGCTGTATGAATTTTAAAGCATTATTACGCTTGATTTTGTGCTGATTTCATAAAATTTTATGATGCTCTAAAGTATACAATACTTTTAACATTTTAGTTGCTCCATCTTCATTTTTATTTTTCTAATCAGACATAAAACAGTTGAAAAAAAAATCTGAATACTCCAAAACATTGTAAAAAATCTCTTATGTACAATACTTTTACCCAGAAGAATCATTTTGTGACATCAGATGGTGTAGCGCATGTCACATTTTCGCCCGTTTTGGGCTTCTCCTGGAGTTGACCCCTGATGAATTGAAAAGTTACGGTAACTGTCACTGTCAAAATTGACTATATGTTCTCAAGGCGTATTTACCGGATTGGAATAGAATCTTGGGATGGTGACATATAATCCCGTATCTTATTTTGGAGAAGGGTTTCAATAGAAATGTATACACACATATAGTGGTTCTGTGTCAATAATACGTAGTAAAAAATTAGTACATGATATTTTATTACTAGGGGTGAAATTTTTTGTCAAATTACCATACCAACTAAATTACCAACTGTACCATACTAAAGTTGTATTAAAAAGTTTGTACCATTGGAAATGTTTGGTATAGTAAAGGTATTCAAAACCATTACTAGTGGTATACCATACCGTATCACTACTATTAATATTATATCATTTAGTTATTCATTTATAAATAGGGAGTTTTAACGAAAAGCCCACGGTACTGTTCACTTAATGAAAAACCACATTTTTACACTAAAAAATCAATCTTGGTACTATTCACTTTACCCTTTATTTTGTCCTTATCGTTAAAACTCAAAGTTTTAAAGCATTTTTCATTAGTTTTCCTTTATATATATACTTAGGTATTATTATCATTATGTATGCACTTTATATTTTTTTCCTAGTCATTTATCCAATCATCTCATCCTCTAACCTCTACTTTCCCAATAAAAAAACTTAAGCTTTATTGTGTTGTGACTCTTCATCTTTTCACTCATCTAGCCATCGACTTCATCTATGTTGCTCCCGTTCCGGCAACTCTCTCTCTCTCTTCGCAGTCCATCTCATCTTCTCCTTCATCAAATTGGGATGTCTTTCTCCCTGGCTTTGTCTATCAAGTTAATTTTTGTACAATTTTAAATAATGTAGAGATGGAATTTAGGAATCTTTGTACTATTTTTTTTAGGGATGTTGGATTCTTTCAGCCATTTTTCCATCTATTTACTTCTTGTTTCTTAAATGAATCTCTATAAAATCTCATAATTAAATAAAAAAGTTTTAGAAACCCAACGAAAGTGGCCAAAACACGTTTGGGTCTTGAATTGTCACATCTCGACCCGGGCCCCCACCACATTCATGGCTCGACTCCACCGTAACACGACATTGTCCGTTTTGGGCCCCGACCATGCCCTCATTGTTTTGTTTCTGGGAAATCACACGAGAACTTCCCAGTGGGTCACCCATCCTGTGATTGCTCTTGCGCAAACTCACTTAACTTCGGAGTTCCAATGGAACCCGAAGCCAGTGAACTACTAAAAAGCCTCATGCTAGGTATAGATGAGAATATACATATAAGGCTTACATAATCCACTCCCCTGGGCGATGTGTGATGTAACAATCCACCCCCCCCTTAGGGGCCTAACGTCTTTGTCGGCACACTTCTAGCCAGGGATTGGCTCTGATACCAAATTGTCACATCCCGGCTTGGGCTCCACCACATTCTGAGCTCGACTTCGCCGTAGCACGATATTGTCTGCTTTAGGCCCTGAACATACTCTCATGGTTTTGTTTCTGGGAACTCAACTCCGAAGTTAAGCGAGTTCGGGCGAGAGCAATCCTAGGATGGGTGACTCACTAGGAAGTTCTTATGTGATTTCCCAGAAACAAAACTGTGAGGGTGTGGTCGGGGCCCAAAACGGACAATATCGTCCTACGGTGAAGTCGAGCTCGGGATGTGGTGGAGCTCGGGCGGGGATGTGACAAATTGGGTTGAAAAAAAAAAACAAAATTTGGCCCAAAACAAAGTGGTAATTACCATTACCATACCATGCCAACCAAACTATTTGGTATGCCGAAATTCGATATACCGAAAGTTTGGCATAGTAATGGTAATAGATTTTGTCATACCAAAAGTGTATGGTAATTGGTACGGTAATCGTACCAATACCACCCCTATATATTACTATATGAAACATCACAACTAAGTACTCGTGTCATAAAAGTTATCTGTTTCGTTTTGGCATTGCTATTTGCTAAGCAATTATCATCAATTTACATGCTAGAAAATCAATCAAACACTACTAGAAATTACTATTTGCTTGTCAAAATTTTGCTCGATAAACAAAATTTTGTCAGCTAAAGTTACTTTGCCCGACAAAATAAAAAATTTGGTTGGATAAAAGCAGTCAACGTTTTGGGGTCTTTAGAGGCTTTAGGCGACGAAAAAAGTTACGTTGGGTAAAGAATTTTCATCAGGCAAGTTTTTCGCGCCAAGGGAAAAAAATGATGCATATTATGCCAACTTTTTCCCAATGAAAAGCAATTCGTCAGCATAGGTGAGTTTGTCCGACGAACCATTTTGTTGGGCAAAGCGTATAATGCGTCAGGCAAAGATCAAGGATGACCTATCAAAAACCCCACGGACACCTTTTTTGCTTAACGCCCTTCTTAACTTTGGCCAATGAACCCGTTTGTCGACCTAACCCCAATTCATTAAAACAAGTTGTGCGACTTCTTTGTCCTTCTCCTTTCTTTCTTCTTCCTTCCATACATTGCTGGTCCTTTCTACCAAAAACTATGCTCTCTTTCTTCACTCATACCCATCTCATACCTATCTCATCCCACCTCATCACCCATCTCTCACTCTCCCTCCCCATATTAAGTTAAGGTTTGTTTTTCATCTCATATTGTTAAATATTTTTTAGTTAAATTGTATAATTTATTAATTTTCTTTCTTGCAAGTTTGTGATTGAATTGGAAGATAATTAAAGGAAAGGTATGTATCTTTTAATTTAATTTTTTTATGAAATTTTAATTTATTTAATAGTGATATAAATGAATGTTGTGATTGTGGGTTGTGTGAAATTTTGAGTTTGTGTTTTATTGAAACATATGTAGCTTAGGTGTATTAAATTTGTACAACATTAGCCTAAGAAATCACAGTGTGAAATTTATTGAAATTTCATAACCTTTATATGAGGTTAATTATGTTGACTAACTTCGTATAATAAAATCGTAAAACCTTATACTCGTTTGAGAGTATGTTAGAGTGTGCATAGATGTAGTACACACCTCTACGATCTAACTGATTCTTGAACTGTCCAGTTAGGATAGTTTGGGAGTGCAATAATATGTGTTTAAGGTTTGTGATAAATGTGGCTAAGTTTTGATTGGGAAAAATTCAGTTGTATCCCCTAATGTTCTTCAAGTGCATACTAGATATTTGTTTATAATATCTATGTCGCACATTTGGGGAACTCTAGGGAGATGCTATCGAATTTTTTACGTTGAAAATAGTTGCTTGAATCGCAAACCGCAACACACAAAGTGCACTTTTGAATGCGATGGGATCATCACCGGAGGCAGAAGGGGATGAATGATCGTATATCAACTTTTCATGATCACTAAATTCTTTAGAAACAGGCACAATGGACAAAAGGGTGGATAAAGTCACGACAGAAGTTATGACGAATATTGGATGGGATCGACACATTTATTGGATTTTCAAGCAACTATGTTGGTGCTCATAATTGTATCAGGTGTCCATGCGTGAAATGTAACAACTGTGTTTGGATGACATTTGACAAAGTTTGATATCATTTGAACGAGAATGGAACAGAAAACACTTACTCGAATTTGACTTATTAATGAGAATCGCCGATTAAAGCGTCAACAACTTCTGACAACGGCATTAACCCCCTTAATCTGGCCGTGTTGATGATGACTAAGTGATAGACATATCGAATGATACTTACCCTAACGCTTAGCTCAAGATGGACGATGAGCCTCCATAGACCCTGAGAAATACAATAGATTGTTGAAAGAAGCTCAGGGAGAATTGTATTACAGTTGTCAAGATTTCTCGATCCTAACAGCCATTGTGCAATTGATGTACATGAAAGTAGAGTGTACTATGACCAATCAGAATCATGATATGATGACGGAGATTATTAAACATATTATTCTGAAACCTAATGCATTGCCTGTAAATCATTCTACATCAAAGAAGATGTTGAACGATCTTGGGTTGGAATATCGAAAGATCCATGCATGCAAAAATACTTGTATATTGTTTTATGGTGAATTTAAGAAGCTAGACAATTGCCCTAAGTGCAATGAGTTGTAATATCGGAAAAACTAAATTCCTAACTAGGTGTTGCATCATTTTCCACTGAAGCCAAGATTACAAGAATAACATGTCGACCCACATTGCACGTAATATGAGGTGGCATAAGGACGAAGATTTTGATGATGATGTACTACGACATCCGACATAATTTGATAAAATGTATCTTGATTTTACGGCGCAGCGAAGAAATGTCAGATTAAGACTTCTTATCCACAACTTTAAACTGTTTGGACATTTTTCAAATGAGCACAACACTTGGCTGATGGTTGTCATGGAGATTCCTTATAACTTGCCCTCTAGTGATGCTTCAAAAAAATCAAAGATCATGAGTTTTTTTAATACTCGGCCCCAAGTCACCCAGTGATTCCATTGATGTTTATATAGGGTTGTTGACTGGTGGGTTGATAGATTTATGGAAAAATGGTGTATGAACATACGACAAGTTCACTGAGAAAATGTTTACTATATGAACAACAGTTATGTGGACAATTCATGATTTCCTAGCTTATGGTATGTTGTCGGGCTGGAGCATCAAAGGTTATATAGCATACCTTATATTAGTGATTACACCTTGTCATTTTGGCACTCATGCTACTTGGGCCATCGAAGATGGCTCCTCTTCAATCATGACTGGCGTAGGGAGTCTAAAGCATTTAATGGGAAAACAAAGTTTTGGCTTAGATCAAGGGAATGGTCCGAAGATGAGATATTGTCCAAGTTGAATAGTCTCCAATTCAGGGAAAAGACCAAGGCTAGTGGAACTGCTAAATTGGACGAGAAATAGTATTTTTTGAATTATACTGGCCGAAGTTGAAAATCAAACACATTGCAGTTCCCATGTATATTGAGAAGAACCTTTGTGAAAATGTGGTGGGAACGACTCCATCTATCGAGGGAAAATTGAAGGACACCATGAAGAATTGTATTGGCATGAAAGAAGTGGGGATAAGGCTCAACTTGTGAGAGGAATGTGTCAATGGTAAATATAAGAAGAAACCGTCAATTATACTTTCAAACCAGAACGCAAGAAAGGTTCCTTAAGTGATTGCAAAGTGTGAAATTTCCAGATAGGCACGCTGACAATATATCAAGACATGTTAAAATGGACAGTGGCATGCTGTTGGGTTTGAAGAGTTGTGATTGTCATGTGTTACTACAACGGCTCTTTTCCATTGGTATTCGACCTTACTTGGACAATAAGGTTGCTGAGACGATAATATATTTGTCTTAGTTCTTCTAGCAATTATGTGCTGAAACGTTGCGAAAGTCAAACGTAGATGACTTGAGCAAGGATATTATATATGTCCTATGCCAACTAGAGCAAATGTATCTATGGACATTTTTGCATGAGTATGGTTCACCTTCTAATACATCTACCAGATGAGGCAAAGCTTGTTTGGTCGGTGCATAATCGTTAGATGTATCCAATTGAGAGGTAATCTTGTTAGTATGTTTGTTAATATTCTTTATCCAGAAATTGAAATAAAATTTCTCATAATGTTGTTTTTTTTACCTACTCATCTAGTACAAGCAGTTCGTCCGCAACAGGGCACAACCCGAAAAATCCATAGCGGAGGCGGTCATTTTATAAAAATCACTTAGGTTTTGTACGATGTATCTTCTAAATGTTGAAACTTCCTTTAATAAGCGCCTGAGCAATGTTGATGGGATAAGCGAACCGAAAAACTATTTGTCTTTGCTCAACCTAGACGACCATTCAGCGAAGAACCTTTGTCTGAACCATTTAAAGACATCGACTTGAAGGTGGCTCATTAGGTCATATTAAACAATTGCAATAATGTCTAGTTATTCCACAACAACATCAAGCATTGATGAAGACCCAATATCCTTCCAATCATGGGTTGAAATGGATAGACAATTGTTTCCGAGTTAGTTTGCCAAACATGTAAGTCTTTTTAATTTTAAATTAATTTGTTTTTGTTTGTTGAAGAAAACTTACATATATAGTGGTATTTGATTAAATTAGATGAGACAGTTGAGAGAAGATAAATCGCCTTTGTTCAACGAAGAACTACTGGAATTGGCATGTGGTCCCATAATAGCCGAAACGTGATTCATGACAGTGGAATAATGCGATAAGTTGTACACTAAAACAGTGGAATATTTGTCCTGGGAAAAATGCAAACAGTTTTTTCTTCGGCAAAATTATAAGTATGGTTCAATTGTTATACGCAAACTGTAAGGAGGTTAAGTTGGAGGTTAAGATGTCCACATGTCATTGGTATGATACAAACCCAAATAACTCAGAAAGTGTTATTGAAGATAATTTCTTGTTATTCATCAACACAAACATTCGATGGTTTGAGGATGATCCCCACATCCTCGGAAGTATGACGAAACAAGTATTCCACCTTGATGATCCAAAGACGAGGGGGAAAGGGTTGGAAAGTAGTCCAATTCATACAATATATAAATATTTGCAACTTTCTAGGACCACAGAAGGATGATAATGATGATACATGAATTGGGTAACAAGCACGATATTCTTTAGTTAAAAAATAAAGTATCCTAGACTGACTAGTCAAAATCACCAGTCAACTAAGTTCAAATTTGTCAAGTAATCAAACACAAATCAATAAATCAAACTTTGCTTATTGTAAGTTTTCCTAATCAATATTACTCCAGTTCAATACACATATTAACATCTAAAATAATCAATGTGGACTAAACATAGGAACTAGTCAACAAGTACAATCATCAGAACCAAAAACCCAGATTCTAGAAACAAACTTAGTAGACCAGTATGTTAGCCTAGTCAACAACAAGGCAATTAAATCTCACAATGCAGCAACATATAGTTAAGCACCTTTACATATCAGTTCATGAACTAAGTAGTTCATACAACATACCATATACATATCTAGATAGTAAATAAGTTTAAGCATGAAGAAATACAAAAGGTTTTGATCGAAAAAATCCACCTTTGATTTAAAAATCAAGGACTGCACGGAGTACCATCCACTAGTGCAAATACCATATAAATTAATACATCAACTTCAATTCCTAAATCTAATCTATGAAGTAGCTTTACCTTTGTGCAACCTTACTTTGCACAAGATGAAGATGTCTTCAATCTTCATTAGAAGGCGTCTCCAACCTTGAACTCTTCTCCTTGCGGCACCGAGACCAACACTCTCAATGCAAATGATATGATGGTGATGATAATGTGAAATCTGGATTCAAAAGACTAGTTAGTTTCTCTAGTCAAATAGTTAAAGGAAGAATCCAACATGAACCCAAAAATAGGTCTAAATGAAGACTTGAAACTTAAAGCTAGACCATGAAAACAATGCAAACCTATTCTCAATGATTAGTAGTTTAATGCATGAAAAACATTTTGGCAGCTAGGGTTCCATAAATAAAAGAGAGGCAAGCTCAAGAGCTTTGAATGCACTCTATCTCTTTAAAATTTAACTAGAAAACCTAAGAACAAATAAGCCCTAGCAATTATTTTTAAGCAAAAGGATTGTTTGTTTTCAGCTAGCAAGTATAAGAAATACTTGTCAATCCAGAAAATGATCTGAATAGATCAAGGGCTAAAAGCAGTCCTTCTACAAAAATGTGTCAGTCAGCCCATATGGGTAGTCTTAATTTGCATGCTCAGCTAGCTAGAAAGTAGCAAGTAGTTTTGACCAGACAACATCAATTATCAAAAGGCAGTAGAAATTTTAAATGCGAAATGCATATGCATGAATAATCCTTTGAAATGATGGCCTAAACCCTTGAGTAAATATTTCCAACAATAACAACCCCTTGTGCAAAGTATGTCCTAAACTAATTTCAGCATGTGTGGTACATATTACATTTTTGACAAGAAAAACCAAACACAATCTCCCCCTTTCACTACAAGAAAATAAGGAATATGTGGCGGAATTAGTGGTGGCACCCAAAAAATCGTCATATATTACGAAAATCAGTGAAGAGATTTTAGAAAGCATCACATAAAAACTTTCACGGGACCTAGAATATTTTTTAGATTATATGCGTCACATATAACCTTCACATTTGTTACACATAAATGGGTAGGAATTTTTACCACCCAAATCAAAGTTTATTGGTAACGAATAACGCGTCACAGAATTTTAAAGTAATGTGAGATGCTTACACGTGAGGCTAAAGATGCTTCAGTAATTGTATAAAAAAACTATTCATAAAAGACAAAAATTAAAAATCAAATAAATGAAACTTTCTTTCATCTTCCATAAAGAAAAAGCTCACTTTCACGAAGCCCCCCTTCGTCTATCTGCACTTTTCACCTCGCTCCCTTCATCTCCCTCTGCTGTGCAGAATCCAATGGTTTCCATCATTGGCGACCACCACCTCCTCTTTGTCTCCCTCTCTTGCCCACTCTTAATTTTTTTTATGCACTTTTTTCCCTATTGCACTCTGATTTGTCTCACTTCCCTGACTCACTCTCTCCCTCAACACCCAGATACTTGCATCTTCAGGTACTTGGTGGTTGCAGTCGAGTAAGGTCTTATTTCATCTTAATTTTGTTTTAGGTTATGCACATAAACTTTTGAGTGAATGAACTACGGAAATTTCCAAACTTATAACCCGAAAATCCAATTCAATTGAAATGATAATTGCATTTCGTTTTGGCAAATTAGTTGAATTAATTCCCAAAGTGTTGAAATGTAATGCTAATTTTGATTCTTACATCATTTTCGGATAGGCTTTTTTTTTTATCAAAAACATGAATCAGTGATATCATCAAAAACATGAATCAGTGATATCAAAAGTTGTGAGGCTTTGGAGGTTGTGAGGAAAGATACCAACGACTTTTATACTTTCATCTCAACAATTTGTACTTGAATTATATTTCATTTTATCAAAGCATCTTTCCTAATTATAATTTTTTGTAGCCACAAGTAGTTAGGGCTCGAGTGTTAACTGAGTCTATAAACAGAGAATATGTTTTTAATATACAATGAAGAGAAATGCTCTCAAGCATAAAGAAGCACCAAGCTTAAAGAGTTAAATGCTATGTTCTACCTCATATTATGAATACTCATGATTTTATAGGCAAAAAGGATCTCAATATACACAATTCATTTTTTTTTTTCATGGGTAAATGCTGGCATAAAAAATAATTCATTTTTACTACATCTTTGTCACAAAGGTACTTGATTCTCAATTTTATCGTCAAATTCAAAGTGAGAAATTCTTGTATGCATTTAGCCATTGTGGGAGGGTTTGACGAAGTATGCATCCATTAGTGTGACTGTGAGAGCAAATAAAGCTTCTATCAACTAGTTTCGTCAACTTGGAAAAGGAGAATAAAGAGTTGCAAAAGAATTGGAAAAAGAAAAAAAGATTTGAAAAAGAAGAATGATATTCTAGTATCACAAGTGAAAGCTCTTTTAGCAAAGTAGGGGCAAGGCATCAACAACTCTATAGGTACTGATGATGATCTTTAAAATGTCGGGGGTGCATATGCTGAAATGGAAGACCTTGATACAGATGAAGACTAATTTAGATTACAAACAAAACAAAATAGGTCCAAGTTTTCCTAATAAAAATTTGAACTCCCCCCATAATTAGTACTTTCCTAGACACTAACTTTAGAAGTCTACAGACTAAGTGGCGGCATCAGAGCGGAAGGAAGAGCCAGAAACATAAATTTCTTCAACGCCACCGTTAAAGTTGTCAGACGAAATCGAACGCAAAGAATCACCATCATACTAATGTTCTAGAATATGCACACGAGACTGGAAAAACAGAGTGGGAGGTAGGAAACAAAGGAAGATGAGGATTTTGTTGCCTTAAAGGGTTGAGGATGAAATGAGGGTTGAGAATGTACTTTGAAAGCGACAATTCAAATTTCAAGGATTGAGATCGCATCCTTCCGCGAAGAACTAGAGATGGAGAATTAGAGCTATAGGGTAGAGCTTGATGAGTCAACATGGTGGCACGAAATCGAAACTGTGAGAGAGGATTCGAATAGAGGATGAAGGTACATTTAAACCTAGAAAGGTTAACAGGGGTAAACACCTAGGATACTGTGAAAAAGATCTAAAGCATTGAGAACTATTGTACGGTTGAGATGAGAGGAGTTGTGTGACAACCCGTCCGGAATAATTTGTATCGTAGGTGCAAAAAGACTAAAATGCCCTTGGACGTTAATTGGTGTTGTGGGGTGTTGTTTTGTTGTTTTTGGTGGTTAACTCTACATGACACACACACACTCCTGTGACTCTCTCTTTTTATTCTTCTCTGGGACTTCATCCCATTTCCTTTGCAAATGTACGGACGAACTTCAAAACCAATCTTCCACGCACGGATCGACGTCTAGAAGGTAAGATTCAAACTCCTTGCAAGCTCCTGAGTTCATCCATACCATTTGTGAGACTTGAAACCTTTGAAAACCTCGAGAATCCTAACCCCAGTTTTCATGCACTGTTCATGCACACGTGATCGTGAAGTTCTTAGGAGTTTTTAAGATCACAGGGAGGTTTAGGAGGTCCTCATGAAGCTCGGGGAAGAAAGTTGGAAGGAATTGGATGTCGAGATCGTGAGTTGCAGGTTTGGCCGGAATATCGTGGGTTTTTCCGACGAGATTCCGTTGGTTTTAGGTTGTCAAAGTGGTAAGGTTTTGTTCTACTCGTTGTAAACTTCAATTTGGTACCAATTTCATGGAATTTGGTTGAGAAATGAAGAAGATATGAAGTTTTGAAAAATTTTCCAGTTTCCAACAACGCAGACGGCGGCCGGCGAAACTCACCGGAGAAGACAAGGGAATATTCCGTTAAGTTAATGGAATATTCTCAACGGTGTCAACTTAGTTTTAACGGAATATGCTTGCTTTTGGACAGAATATTCCCTATTGCCGTTAGAGATTCCGTCCGTGTGCCAGGCACGTGCCTGCGCGTCGTCGGCACGTCTAGCTGTGCCTTGGCCAGCGCGTGAGGGCACGTGTGACGTCAGAAAATTATTTTAAAAATATGGGGTTGTTCGTGAGGTTAAGTAGATCACGTTGGTGTATTCACACACCCTATTTGAGCATTGTATGAGAAGTTATTACCTAGTTTTGGTTATGTGCTTTAAATTGACGTTTTTATAGTTGTTTCGCATATAGGTGAGACCTATCCTGAGGACAAGTGCAGTCACTCGAGGCAAGGGGGTTACGACCCTTCCACATACCAGTGAGTGGGCTTTTGGTTTTCTGTAAATACCTATATACTTGTGGTTTTTCCCAGAAAATGATATGGAATGTTTATATGTTTTAAAATGCCATGCATAGTCTTTGCCTATTTTAATTATGCATTAGTAGTTGCATATATTTATGATTGGTGCTGCGGATGCATAGGTAAGTGCCAGGTAAGTTATGGTCTAAGATTGTGAATTAGTGGTTATGTAAGATGCATAGAGAGCTCATAACCTGCACCCCCGGTGTTAGTGCTCCCGTCCAGAGTAGGGCACAGTCCTTCACGTGATGTTCACCTCCTGCACCACACGCTCATCTTAGATCCAAGTTAGGTGCACAGTCCTGTCGTACAGACCACTTTAGGTGGTTCCGACTCGTAGGTGACCCGCGATTATTCGCCCAGTCTTCACGTGATCATAGCACTTGAGAGTATTTATTTACACCCAGTCCTGTCGTATAGACCACTTTAGGTGGTTCCGACTTGTGTGCAGGTATAGTTAGTGAGTTGGGGATTTAAGCTCTAGATTCAGCCGTACAGGTCATGTTAGGTGACTCCAGCTGACATGTTACTTGCATTGATTGACATTGCCTGGGTTACTTACATTTTATGTGGAGCCATTCGGCATGGCATATTTCTGAGCATGTTTTTGATATATGTGTATATTCTATTTTCTAGGAAACTATACAGGTTTTACGGCGAGGGGTTAAAACTTTTGATAATGAAATCATTTTGAAAAGCTTTGTTTTTGCCCACTCACACTTTCTATTTTACGCCCCTCCAGGTTCTAGTTTGGGTTGCTTTTTGGTGGCTTACGAGGAATCCACGGCATATCTGACAGATTGTCACCAGTGTAGGACCACTTCTAGGTGTGTTTAGTTAGCGTTATTCCTCTGGACTGCACTAGGCTTTCTATGCTTTGAATATTGTTTTTCACCCTCACACTTGCACTTGTATGTTAACTACTTTGTTTTGTAGTTTGGTTTTTATTTATTCGTACTTTTATTATTATCTTTTGCTTCCGCACTGTGCACATGGCTACGTCATCCTCACATGATGGCCAGCACACCTTGACTTCCGTCGGGGTGTGTCAAGTTGAACTTAGTGGGAATTAACAAAAGTACTAACCAGAACCAGTGACTTGACAGACACCAAATTTATTACACTTGTGACATTTGATTTTCCCCTTTAACCAAGAAACACCAAGGTGTGCCTTATCACAGGTTTTATGAAGTGGTTATTTGCCTTCTACACTATTATTTCTCACATGCAAGCTTGGGTTTCTTTCCCATCTCTTAATTTTCCCTTTTTCCATTTTTTATTTTGTTGCTTGAAATTGTTGTATTGACCAATTGAACTCCCATATCTAGGATTAACACTAAGTGACTTAAAAGCCCTCTTTGTGTCTGCATTAACATGTCTCTCTAACCTTGGCTCAAAGGCTTTCAAAGAAGCCATATTTCTTGTGCATCCAGTGTGCCAGTGTCCTTGGTTTCCTCTATAATATTCATTATAGAATCATAGGGTCTTGTCAAACTAATTAATAATTTATGTACAAGTTTCTACTTAGGTAGTTCTTTCCCCAAGGGTTTCCATTTGGTTCACAACATCAAACAACCTAGTAAAATAATCTTTAAGATGTTCAACCTCTCTCATGCGTGTATACTCAAAATCATGTCTAAGAGATTGAAGTTTTACTTTGGTTACCTTCTTGTCACCTCTATATTCTATTTATAGGATCTCCCATACGGCTTTGGATGTTTATTCATTTGATATTCTAGGAATGATGGCATCTGAAATTGCCCCTTATATTTTCCTAGTGCCTTAGCATCTATCTCTCATCACATTGTCCCTCAATATTGTTTTCCGAATCATAAAGGGCTCCTCATGATCCTTGGACTCATCATCTAAATCTGGAATTTCATACTCTTCTCAAACCAATTTTCAAAGATCTTGTGACTTGAAAATGGTGGTCATCCTAATCCTCTAGAAATCATAGTTCTCGTTATTGAAAATGGGAGCTCTAAGCTCACTGCTGCTTGATCCAGACATCTCTCAGTTTTTAAACCACTTTATGGGGTTTCAAATGTTCGAAATCTTGCCAAAAAGATAGCTTCCACAATACCCTGTTGATTTAATCGAACCTAGGCTATGAGGCCATGTTAATATTTTGTATTTTGGGTGTTCGAATAAAAAGGAATTTCAATATCAGTTAGAACTCAGAGCAGAGAGAATGAGAATGTAAGAGGGTGACAACTGCTAAACATTGCAGCTTGGAATCATATATATATATCATAGTAGTAGGGTTTTGGTCCCAATTATAGTCATCAATCTTATCTCTATTGAGAAAGAAGACTAACTCTACCAAACATTGTACCATTCTAACCTTAACCATACAACCTAGTTTTAATCTCAACCCTCCATTTGTTTTTTAGGACTTGGCTTGAGAACTAGCCATTGGCTTGTTGTTGTTGTTGTTGTTGCTGAAGACTGTTTGACTTCAACAATCAAACATAAAACGAATTATGAATCTTCCAAAATTAATTGTTGCATAAAGAATTTCCATAGATGGAGATTCAATTTCCAAGCTGTGGACATTTCTAGATCCAAGGCCAGATATAGAGGAGATTTGATAGGGTTAACATGGGGTTGTGCAAGGGGCCTTACTTTATTGGCATAGAGTGTTGAAGGAAGCATACAATAGGTGTTTCTTTCAGAAAATACCTCAAATGTTTTTTTTTTTTTTTCCAACCTAGAATCGTTTTTAACTTTTTTTGTTAGACAATGTCAGAAGTGCTTTTGGTGGTCTAAAACTATTTTTACCTATATTAAAAACACTTCCAAACAAACATAAATTATTAGTCTTAGGACCAAGAAAATCTATTAATTTAGTGGAATATTAAATAATTGATAAATTAATCATTTATTTATTAATTTATTGTTTAATTAATAGCTTATTAATTTTTTAAGGTATTTTGCATTTTCTCCAATGCTCTTAGCATTTAATGTTACGTAGTACAGAAGTGGAACACTATTGCAAGCCAAAACTCTATTTAAACAAAAAATGTCTTAGAGCTCGTTTGAAAGTGCTTTTAAAATGATTGAAAACGCTTTTAGAGAAAATATTTCCGGGTTCCAAAAGCACTTAAAGTGCTTCCTATAAGAAACACATAACTGGTATTTCTTGCACGAAGCACTTTAAGTGTTTTTTATTTTTTTTTATTTTTATTTTTTCAGGATTCACTTGCATTTTTACTAAAGATTGGTTCTAAAAATATTTTCACAAAAAGCACTTTCATCCATTTTAAAAGCACTTCCAAAGAACCCTTAGTAATAGGAAATTATTAATTTATATATTACTTGAGGGGATAGGATCAAAGGACAAATATTTTTACACTTCTTTATAGCCTTTAGATTTTATAACATCCAAGGGTTCTTATTTATTCATTAAGTGACTTGGATACTTATGTGGATTTTAACTAATATTAAAAATAAAAATAAAAACATAAAATCTAAAAAAAAAAAAAAAAAAAAAAGTTTGTAAATCCACATAAGGATCCAAGTCACTTAATGAATAAATAAGAACCCTTGGATGTTATAAAATCTAAATGCTACAAAGAAGTGTAAAAATGTTTGTAAAAATATTTGTCCCTTGATCCTATCCCTTACTTGAGACTTAAATGAATTTTTTATTAGGTATTAGAGCATCTCCAAAGGTTATGTGAAAACTCCTACGTAAACATACAACAGTAAAAAATGGCAGCAAACTCTTTCCGACCGAGCCTTTAGTTTCTTACATGGCGCTGAATCAATTGAAGGCAAAGTTTTTTGCTGTCAAATTTGACAGCAACTGTAAAGTTTGTTAAATGATTTTTTAATAGATGTGATGCAATATATAATAAATGTTATTGTATATCAAGTATTTGATTTGTTGTCTCACTAATTGAACCCCACAAAGAGATAAAAAGAATTATAGAATGATAATATTATTTAACATATAGTGTGGAGTAAAAAATTGTACAAAATGTTAAATTGCCACATAAACCATCACGTATCATTTTGATGTTTAAAATGTGACATTTCATTTGGAAATGCTCTTATCTTATAAATTGAGCTTATTATTAATTTAGCAGAGAATGAACTTGTGTAGTCGTGAATTAGTAGAGAATGAAATTATGACACGTTTGTGCCTACGAAGATCGGTTGAGTTTGTAAGGATCGTTATTTTCGCTTAGACCAAGGTCTAGGTTCAAGTAAGTCTGCCATACCCTTGCTAAACTTTTTTTTTTTTTTTTTTTTTAACGAACAACAGTGTTTACATTAAGGGGGAGATGGTGGCCTTAAACTTACAATGGGTTAGTAATAATGTAATTCAAATTTTTATTTGACAAGAATCGAACCTAAAACATCATTTATAAATAAACAGGAATACCACTAATTGTAAAACTAGGTGGCCTTCCTAAATTTTTTTGTTACCTAAAAAAGTATTCCACCCTGAGATTTTTTCCAAAGAACGTTTTTGTAAAGTAATGATTTGTTTGAATGGAACGGTCGAATTTGATATCGCGTTAGGGTTTCACGATTGTGCTTTCAGGAACAATTGCTCCCTATACAGGCAGCAATGGCTGTTCCTCCACCTCGCGGCCTCATACCATTCTACGCCACTCTACTCGACGGCTGCAGTTCGTCCAAGAACCTCCGAACCCTCACGCAGCTCCATGCTAAAACCATAAAACTCGGCATTTCCCGCCACGACTTCATTCGAACGAAGCTCCTCTGCTCCTACGCCGCCTCCTCCCAACTGAAGCAATCCAACCTTCTCTTCTCCTTCTGCACTAGCCGACCAACCTTCATATTCAACACCCTCATCAGAGCCCACTCTTCCCAAGGCCTCTTCTCTCAGTCTCTGTCCATTTTTCTCCGAATGCTCGCCGCCAATAAACCCTTCGACCGCCATACCTTGCCTGCGGTTCTCAAATCTTGTGCCGGGTTATCGGTGTTGAGGCTCGGCAAACAAGTTCATGGAGCTGTTTTGGTCAATGGGTTTGGCTTTGACTTGGCGAATTCGAATGCGTTGATTAGTATGTATGCCAAGTGTGGTGATTTGGCGGGTGCCCATAAAGTGTTTGACGGAATGCTAATGAGGAATGAGATTTCTTGGTCGGCAATTATGGCGGGTTATGGGATGCATGGAGTGTTTGATGAGGTGTTTGAGTTGTTTGATAGGATGGTGGAGGCAGGAGAGAGGCCGGACGGGGTGACTTTCACTACGGTGTTGACAGCGTGTAGTCATGGAGGGCTGACGGAGAAGGGAAAGGAGTATTTTGAAATGATGAAGCAGAGGTTTGGGGTGATGCCCGGGTTGGAGCATTATACCTGTATGGTGGATTTGTTGGGTAGGGTGGGACGGGTGGATGAAGCAGAGGAATTGGTTTTGGGGATGGCGGTGGAGCCGGATGAGGCATTATGGGGTGCATTGTTGGGGGCTTGTAGGATTCACGGGAAGGTAGAGGTGGCTGAGAGAGTGGAAGAGATGCTTTGCGGAAGGCGACCTAGTGTAGCATCTATTTGAGGCATTTAACAATGAAGTACTTGCAAAACTACACCAGTTCTTTGCTCATGATGCTTTTGGGGAAAAATTCCCTTCTCAGGTTGCCTTTGGGATTGAAATTTGTTCATAAAGCCTATATATACTTCTCAATCTGAAGGTTGCCTTCTAGTTACTGAGAGTTCTACATGTGGCTTTCGAATTTGTGGTGGGAACAGATGCAACAGACTATGCACGGACTGGAATGCTTTCTCTTCCATTGCTATGGAACTTGACTTTGTGGGAGAACATATTTTGATGGCAATGGATATAACTGCTAGAGGCTGTAAACAACCCAAGGAAGAAAGAACCTTCATTCATCACTTTTCGGGTCGATGAAGTTCTCTGTTGTTGGTTTGGTGTTTCTTCTCTTCTCATTTCACCGATGCTAATATCATAAAGTTTTTTTTTTTAACTTGTTTGTACTGGTTTTTTCAGTACCATGTCATAGTTTTAGTTCACATCTCACAAACGAATTATATAGCAAAATAATTTCCGCACACCCATTTTCTCGTTTTGCACATTTTTTTGTTTTTTTCCCCTTGTGTTAGATTGAATAAACATAGGGAATTCTTTTTTTTTTTTTTTTTTTTTTGGGGGGGTGGGGTGGGAGGGTGTACGAAATCACTTCTTGAATTATATTGACAAGACTGGTTTCGGAGCTTCACAAGCAGTCGCAGAAATATATTGTATTCTTGAATAATCTACAACTACAGTGTCAATCAAACTTGTACGGTTCTCTCACAATGTTTTCTGGAACATACCCACATAATGTGAGCTCAAAGGAGAGAAGCTCTAGGGTTGAATATATACAGTCTGTGTCAACATGGGATTTATCACCGGCCACGAATTCATGAATGTTACAGTCAACCTCAACGGAACTACATCCCGGTGTCTTCTGTACTCTGAGGTCTTTCATCTTCTTCCTAACCTTGTTTGCACCATCCCACCGTCCAGCAGCTGCATATATATTCGCTAGGAGCACATAGTTGGAATCAACACCAGGATCAACCTCAGAGAGGTACTTCATCAATCTTTCAGCTAAACTGATGTTCCCAATGGTTCTACAAGCGGCCAACAAAGAACCCAACACAACTTCATTTGGTTTCATCGGCATGTTTTCTATTACACCCAAGGCATCTTCCAACCTCCCTGCACGGCTATAGAGATCGACTATGCATCCATAATGCTCGATTCTGGGTGTTATTCTGTGAACTCCCTTCATGTTATCAAAGTAATGGAGCCCCTCATCGACTAAACCAGCATGGCTGCAGGCGGTGAGTGCTCCAGTGAAGCTGACCCCGTCTGGCTTGAGCCCTTTCTTCTGCATCAGGTTGAAGAACTCAAGAGCTTCCTCTGCGTGCCCATTAACTGCAAATCCCACAATCATCGAGTTCCATGATACCAATGTCCTTTCCGGCATGTTCTCGAAGACTTGACGAGCAAAACCAATACAACCACATCGAGAATACATATCAACCAACGAGTTACTTATCCTAACATTGTCTTTAAAGTCTCGCTTCATAACAAAACAGTTTAGCCACAAACCTAGACCAAGCGTTCCCAGATCTGCACACGCAGCGATTACAGCAATTATGGTCACATAGTCTGGTTCAACTCCCGCGAGCTGCATCTCTCTAAACCACTCCAACGCTTGCTCGAACTGACCTTTCTTGACAAACCCACCAATCAACACGGTCCAAGAAACCGCATCTCTCTTAGGCATTTTTTCAAACAGCTCAACCGCATCCCTAACCTTCCCATTTTTCATATACCCATCAATCATAGTATTCCAAGACATTGAATTCTTCACATCCAGCCCATCAAAAACCAACCTAGCAAAATCCACACCGCCACACTTGGCATACATATCAATCACCGCCGTGCCCACCATCACATTATTTGTATCCAATCCGAGCTTCCGGGCATAGGCATGAAGCGAAGGCCCGAACAGAACGCCCTTGGCCGGAAAATGGGCGCAGCCAGAGAGAAGTGTAACAAATGTGACGTGGTTGGGTTCGACGCCAGCTCGTCTCATTTGGATGAAGTGAGCAAGAGCTTCAGCTAAATGACCATTTCGGCAGCGGTGGGATATTGATGAGGTCCATGAAACAGTGGGGTCTATAGGGGTTTTGGTCCTTTCAAGCGAGAAGGAGTGCTTCCGGTACTGGTTCGGATTAGGGGAGGTGGACTGGGAAGGGTTTGGAAGTGGGAGAAACGGCGGTGGTTGTTTGGGAAGTTGAGGGAGTTGGATTGGGGTTGCTGTGTACGCGGGAAGACTCATTGTTTAAAATACCGCTATTCTAAAGAGCCTCACTCTAATAAACAAGGGATGTGGCAAGATCTAAAATGTTATCTTGTCTAAATTATAATTTTAATCAGACCTTGAAAAATAATATACGACGCAAAAACATGACACGAATAAACATAAAACTTATATAGTTAGGCCTGTAAAGTGGGTTTACACAATAACAATACGTTAGTTAACGGGGCTGGCTAATGTTCATTCGCAAAATACGATAGACTTGTTATATATCTTTTATTTCTGAAAAATCATTTAGCATAATAACTTGGTCATTTTTTTGTAATGTGTTTCACATAATTAGGTTTCATGATATTATAAGGTGCTTGCTTTATGTTCAACTTGTCAACTTGATATTATTTGAAATGTCTCATGTCGTGGTGATTCTTGTCAGAAATATAGAGAAATTAGTGTATGGTTGAAACACAATTCTACACATAAAATTTACAAATTAATTTGAGTTAATACATTTAGGCGTGAAAAGTTAACATGTATGTTGTCTTGAGAATAATGTTACATGACAAAAAAAGGGGTGTGCTATCCACACACCCTTTTTTACTTCTCACACATCTTTATTAATTTATGTCCGTTGATCTTCTTCAATTCATTCAATCTGACGGCCGGAAACTTAAAAGGTGTGGGAGAAGTAAAAAAGGGTGTGTGGATATCACACCCCCAAAAAAATGATACGATACAAAAATGTTAAAACACTATATGTAACCAGCACATTGTTAGTACTTAAAAACTTAGGGAAGTTTTTGGAAAGGTAATGGGTAAGTCTTCAAGCGGCTTTATATCTATTAGATTGACAAGTAAGTAAAAATAGTATTTCATCAATTCAATCATGACCGTTTATTTCATGTAATACTGAGTACTCCAGACTATTAAAGAAAAATTAAAAAGTAACACCCTAGTTTACTACTTGCTCCAATTCAAGGTTAACTTTGACATTTTTGCTGATAAAATGAGCATGTGACATACACATGTGAGATTAAGTTGGACTTTTTAAAAGTGTAAAACTATCCCGTATGTACTTCATTTTTTTTTATTTGGAGAATTATATAACGAAATAGACAAATTGTTAAGAAATATTGGTTGTTGACCCTAACTATTGAAAATATTAAGTCCATAAGTTGTGATAACCATACAACTATGACAGAGAAATTTATGAATAATAGCATTAATTAGCAAAACACTCAAGAGGCATTTTATGTCAATCCTCTCCTTCTCAAAGTGGATAGGTTTTATGAAGTATAAAATATTCTGAATTTTTTATCCGTTAAATCTTAATTTTAATATTTTTAATTAAAACTACAACGAGTAAAAAAATTCAGAATACCTGATGCTCCTGACCACTGTAGAAAATCTTTCCCTCAAATTATGTTTGTTTAAATAAAATCAGCAGGTTCTTGTGATTTGGGACCAACTTCACAACCGCCGATTTTTGTGCTGCAAAGCGACCTGTGCACTTTCTAAACTTTATTTTAAAAACAATTGCCACTTAGTATTACTATTTAGTGATTTTTTTTTTTGTAAATGAGAGGTTTTAGGTTCGATTCTCACCAAAAATAATTATGGTCAATTCTCACCAATTTTTTTTTTTTTTAAAGTACTTATGGTCAGAAGTAATTTCAGGAAAAGAAATTCTATTAACATCACATTGAAATTTTTAATAAATATACAAGTGCTTCCTAAAAAACAACTTTGACGTGTTTTTTTCGAAATAAATAGACAACATGTGTTTCTTCGCAGAAAATTTAAGAGTTCAGTCAGTCTTAAAGAGTGAGTCAAGTCCGTACATAATAGGTTGACACCGGTATTAACTAGTAGGGTTAGTGTTCACTTAAAACACACGTTTTTATACCACAGCTATACATTATCTTTATTATAAATCTTTTATTTTTCTAAATACATTTGTCGTTTTGTAGCTCAGTCAGCATTGCATTCAAGATCCGAACTGTTTATTTTGTAAATCTTTCATCATAAATAATCATTACAAAAAGTTGTTCAAATCCGACACATCAAAATCTACAAATGGCAGGGTTATGTGTTTGGATATGATAAGTTAATGAATCGGCTTTGAGTTTAGAGTAACTTCACGTGACGCCGACACGACACGAACACAATAAAACACAACATTCTACTTCAAATCCAGAACTCATGTAGTATGTACCCAAAGAGCAAAATAGAGATTGCAGCCTAAGCAGAACCAGTGAAGCGAAAAATTACAAATAACAAGTCTGTTTGCATTAGTTCATGTCTTTGACTGCTTCAGCCTTCAATCACAAAAACTAATTGATTTTGGTCCATGCTTAAAATTGCATCTATTGACTGGTTTGAAATTACGTGGTAAAAATATGATCTCCGACGCATGTGAATTTCACGATCAACTTTTCTGGAAAATTGTTGCAACAGGAAGGGAGCTCCCGGGGGAGCGTTGATATAGGCCGATGGCTTGGTTCCCTCGCTGTGCAATGACCAGCTAGTTCAGCTATTATCGAAATGCTCTCAAAAGTTTCTTCATTTACTTCAAGAGTTAGGTCAATTGCAGCCACAAGCTTCTCCTTGCTTGACTTTATTCACCAAAACCACTCGGCCAAGCACCTGCTTTCATCTGGCCGGTTCTCATCAAGCGCCATCAATCCAGTTAAAAGTTCCATTAACACCACTCCAAAGCTGAACACATATGCTTTTGTTGTGATTTTCCCCATCACTGAAATCAATGATCATGATTTAGTAAGACAAGTTATGTAGATTAGATGTAAAAGTACATAACGATTTGAAAACTAAAATATTCAATCATCTGCAGGATATCACATAGAGTCCCTCCATTTCAAGGAAACTACCGGCATTTTTAGCTAAAGTAAGATGCAGTCACCAAGTCGCAACCCTATGGAAAAAATCGACAGCCAATAGAACTAGTTATCTTCACTTTGTTTCAGTCACAAAATAAATGTTTAGTTTAATCAGCATATTGCTTTCTGATCTCTGAGTGAACATACTTTGGTAAACCAAAAGAGATAGTACGAGAATTTGATTTGCAGGTCATTTTATCACCTTGGTGTTATTCAAAAGCGATTTATCTCTCTTCGAGGTGAAAAAATAAAAGGAATTTTGAATTTACAGCAGTTGTAGACATGTGTTACAAGTACAAGACAACATCAATTTATAATCGTAACATGTATATGATTTTACAGCAGTTGTGCAATGAACTTAAATAATTCGATTCCAGAAGCAAATTTGATAGGGGATTTAAAAGAAATCTTAGCGGCATATTCAGGTGCAAGGTATCCAAATGTCCCTGGAAGCTTAGTTGCAACAGACTTCTCCCCATCTGGAGTAAGTTTCACCAACCCCAAAACTGAATGTTTTGCATCAAAGTCATCACCCAGAAGAATATTGGAAGATTTGAGATCTCGGTGTATGAAGGTTTGGCGGGCTAAATTATGTAGGTATTCCATCACTCTTGCAACATCCAACAGAATTATGAGTCTCCTTGTCCAAGATAATGGCGTCAGATTGAAGCTCTTCCAATGGAAAAGATGCCTGCTAAGAGCGCCTTGAGACATATACTCATAGGCAAGAAGCCTTTCATTTCCTTCGACGGAGTAACCCAAAAAAGAAACCAGATGTTGATGACGAACCTTGGAAAGAACATCAATTTCTGACTGAAATTCATCCAATGCTTTATTACTGATTACCCCACCTTCCATTCTTTTAACTGCTATTTTTGTCCCATCGTCTGGTTCACCCTTGTAAACAGTTCCAAATCCGCCACAGTCTAGCTCATTTTCGGGTGCAAAACCTTTAGTCACCTTTCGAAGAACAAGGTTCCCAGCCTCAATCGTATGAGAGTTATCTGTTCCACTGCTGAAGTTACTGACAGTAGTCCAAGTTTTAGTTGACAAGCTTCCGGTGGTATTACTAGAAACTGAAACCTTATACATATTTTCTGGATCAGATGGGTCTCTAGGGTGAATCACAACTGAAGAAGGAGCCTCCGAGATATTTTTTTTCCTTTTTATTACAGCAGTAAATAGACAGACAAATCATCAGAAGGGTCGCAACAGAAACAACTACAATTCCAGCCACAATAATAACTGGTTTGGATTTTTTTAGAACTTTGCGGTTGAACATCCACTTGGACAGAAGAACCAGATGGATTACGACTTGAGTGTGTAATTGGAGAAGGTGGACTATGGGATAGTGGTGTTTTTCCACCACCATATGATGGGGTATCTGATGGACTGTTCGACGGAGGTCGTGACTTGTTAAGTGGAGGCGGGCTTCTAATAATGGAGGAGGGGTAACTGTTTGATTAGCAACTAAAAGAGGATTTCCCTCGGTGATAACCTTCACAGTGTCACGGAATTTTGGTAAAGGAGGCTCGATTATCCAATAATCTCAAGGATTTCGACTCAGTAAAGTTAGTAGGAACTTTACCACTAATGTTGTTTCCTGGAAGCCTTACATCAATCACAGAATCTAACTTTGCAAGTGAAGGACTCAAATTAGCAATTAGCTTGCGTCTAGGCAAATTGACGACGGAAACCTTAGTTTGTGGATTGCAACTCAATCCCAACCACGACGTCTCACATGGATTATTATCAGACCACTTGGATGCAAGACTAAATGGATAATTCAAAGCACTAAGGAAATCCAAAAGTGCAGTAACTTCTGGGGCACATTGTAGCCCAGGATCAGTTTGACAAAATGGATTAGAGTTATAAGAAACATTACCAAACTTGAACTTCGGTATTGCACCCATTAGTCGGTTATTTCCCAGGTCCAATTTGTCAAGCTTTATGTCTGCCAGTGACTGCGGAATCAGACCAACAAGTTGGTTGCCATTAAGGTTGAGTTCCCTGAGAGAAGAAAGATCATCAATGTTTGCCAGAATTGTTCTGGTGAACTGGTTTCCATGCAGCCAAACCTGTGTTAACGACGACATTGATGCAATTACATCAATAGGACCAATCAGTCTACCATCTTGATTATTCAACCACAACGTCTGCACCAAAAACTCTGCAAAACTAGCCGGAATCACACTTGTTAATCTATTAAACAAAAGTTGCAGGACAGTGAGGGACGGCAATGCGCCTAAAAACTCCGGCAACGGTCCTGCCAAATTACATTCAATCAAGGACGGATTTTGCAATTGAACAGATTTTGCCAACTCATTAGGCAAAGACCATCCGGTAGACGCATTCAACGGAATGTGATCCAATGCCATAACCCTTAGACTGATAAGACCATCAAAGAAATCTAAAAGGATTGTATCGAAATCATTGTTATCCAAGTAAGCAAATTCGAGTTCTAATAAGCCACTAAAGGTAGGCAATTTCCCATTAAAGTTGTTCCTTTGGAAGCCAAGGTTGTTGAGCTTAGATAGCTGGTTGAAGTTCTAGGGCAAAGGACCTTTTAGTCCCATTTTCTGAACCTTAATCTATGTGACTCTGTCCCCATTGCAGTACATATGAGGCCATGGAGGGCCGCAAGGGTCGTTTCCATTGTCTGGCCATTCCAAAAGCTCTGAATTCTCCAACCCTTTTCTGAAATCATTCAGAATTTTCAGATCACCTGGGAAAGTTGCTCCATAAGTCGCAATGGAAACACACAAAATTAGAAAAATGCATATCCTCCTCCTCATCCAGCTTTTCTCCATAACCAATCAGTCACTACAACAACAAAACAACAAAAGCCCAAAAATCCAACTGGAATTTTACAGAATTCTCCAAAACAGACTGTAAAAGCCAAAACCCAGATTCTGAGGTGCCGAGAAAAATTGGAGAAGAATTGGGAGGTATTTTTTTTTGGGGGGAGTGGGGTGGGAATTGGGAAAAAACACCCAGATGAGAATTCAGAGTTGAGAAAAAGAAAAGGCTATTATCCCATACCAGTTGGGTACAGCCACATTTTCGTACAATTAAAGTTAACTTGGATAGAGCTTGGATCAAGAGTCATGACGAGGTGATTTTGGATGGGTGGCACAAAATTTTGCAGGCATTTTTCAGGGGCGGGTTGCGGAGGTGGCTTGTTATATGAGTCTAGCTTAATGGCGGAGACAGAAGTGATATGAGGAACGGTGATGGCTTGAATTGAGAAGGGCTTTGAGGTCGTTCAGGTTGAGTTAGATTCCAAATGTCTCGTGGACATGCTTAATGGGAAAATGCAACCTCATGTTGTCCTCTTTGATATTCAGGATTTAGCTTTTGAAGCAACAATTGAGGTTAGTAAATTTATCTTCGCTCATTGGGCTTGTAACAAGGTAGTATAGTAGTTTCGTTTGTGGTAAGGGAATGGGACTTTTATAGTTGGAATGGTCTTGAGCCTGAACAGTTGTTTAATACATTTACTTCTGATGTAAACATCTCTATTCGAATTTAATAAATTTCTTACCTTTGGAGAAAAAAAAAAAAAAATCCCATATTTTTTTATTTTTTTTATTTTTAAAAACCGTATACTTCACACCACAAGCACCATGACTGCCTCTCGTCTTTTCTTCTCGGTTTTGGTCAGTAATTTAATTTTCAATTTCCATACTTGAATTGGAGAATTGAATTGAAAGCAATGAACTGATTGTTTTGCCTCATATGAGGGTAGGCCTAGCAATTCCTGATACGACCCGATAACCCGACACGACACGACACAAAATTAACAGGTGTTCGGGTCGACACAATAACGAATCAGGTCGTTATCGGGTAACCTGATGAGCACCTGTTAAGATAACGGGTTAGTTCAGGTATACACGTGGATAACACGATACACGACAAGCAGAATATTAATTTAATAATTTTATAACCCTACAAAAATACTATAATAATTATATATATTAATTTAACAATTTTATACTCCTAAAAACTATAATAAATATATATATATATATATATATATTAAATTAACTATAATAATTATAATAATTATATATACTATAATAATTATACCCCCCAAATATTGACTATAATTATATATATATATATATATATTAAAATTTTAAATTAAATTTTATACCCCTAAAAACTGTAATAATTAATATGCATCATGCTGCCCTTTGAAGAAAAAGGGAGGGAAAAATGAAAATTATAAGAAGAGCTGAAAAGGAAACAAAAAACAGAGGGAAAGATGGGACCTAGTGGTATTTTCAATTTTGCTTGCTACTAGTAGCGTGGGTTTTTCCACCGTGGTCTATCAAGTGTACACTTGTTATTGTTAGGATAAGATCCGACAGTTATGTTCCTGACACGTGTACGTCATTTACCTCTCTCTCTCTCCTTTTTTTCTTGAGAAATTTTTCATTGTAATAGGAACACAAATAGTACACCATGTGTTTTAATAGAAGTGGTGAGAATTTTTATTTTTTTAAGTTATTAACTTTTTATCACACATATCCCACTATTTTTATAATGACAAGTGATGTACTACTCCGTGTACCGGTCAATTATACATACAAAATAAACAGATTTAAATCTACTTAATAAATATATATACACACACACCATTGAACTTGATGGGGGTACGCATTCTACGAAACTAGTTTCAATGATCTAACCGTCAAACATGTTTGTATATACTTCGAAACTAATTGCAAAAAACAAACATTCTGAGATCGAGTAACAGGACAAAACTTTTCGACGGTTATAAAAAGAAAAATCACAATTTAACGTTTATTTTAACTCCGATTTTGATGATTTTTTACAGCTACACTCATTGACCCTATATGAATACAATGAATGAATTCAATCTTCAATTTAACATATTTACACTAGTGGATACCACAAAATCTTATGTTATACTTAATGAAAGTATAAACAAACTCTTAAGTGTTAGTGAATCAATTGTTTTTATGGGATATACATTCTACGAAACTAGTTTCAACGATCCAGCTATTAAACATGTTTGTATATACTTTGAGATCTCATATGCTAAAAATTGCAATAAACAAACATTCAGAGATCAAGTAACGGGACAAAATTTTTCGACAGTTATCAATGAAAAATCACAATTTAACGGTTGTTTTAACTCCGATTTTGATGATTTTTTACAGCTACACTCCTTAACCCTATACGAATACATTGAATCAACTCGATCTTCAATTTAAAATATTTACACTAGTGGATACCACAAAATCTTATGTTATACTTAATGAAAGTATGAGTAAACTCTTAAGTGTTAGTGAATCTATTATTTTGATGGGATACGCATTTTACGAAACTAATTTCAACGATCCAACCGTCAAACAGGTTTGTATATACTTCGAGATCGCATACGCCAAAATTGCAAAAAACAAACATTCTGAGATCAAGTAACGAGAGAAAACTTTTCGACAGTTATCAACAAAAAATCACGATTTAACGATTATTTGAACTCCGATTTTGATGATTTTTTACAGGTACACTCCTTCACCCTATGTGAATACAATGAATGAACTTGATCTTCAATTTAAAATATTTACACTAGTGGATACTACAAAATCTTATGTTTTAATTAATGAAAGTATAAATAAACTCTTAGTGTTAGTGAATCTATCGTTTTGATGGGATACATATTCTACGAAATTAATTTCAATGATCCAACCATCAAATATGTTTGTATATACTTCGAGATCGAATCACCAAAAATTACAAAAAACAAACATTCAAAAATCAAGTAACGGGAGAAAAGTTTTCGACAGTTATCATTGAAAAATCATGATTTAAACGTTATTTTAACTCCGATTTTGATGATTTTTTACAACCACACTCCTTGACCCTATGTGAATACAATGAATGAACTCGATCTTCAATTTAAAATATTTACACTAGTGGATACTACAAAATCTTATGTTATACTTAATAAAAGTATGAATAAACTCTTAAGTGTTAGTGAATCTATCGTTTTAATGGGATACGCATCCTAAGAAATTAATTTCAACGATCTAACCGTCAAAATTGTTTGTATATGCTTCGAGATCGCATACACTAAAAATCACAAAAAACAAACATTTAGAGGTCAAGTAAAGGGACAAAACTTTTTGATGGTTATCAATGAAAAATCACGATTTTACGGTTATTTTAACTCCGATTTTGATGATTTTTTACGGCTACACTCCTTGACCCTATATGAATACAGTGAATGAACTCGATCTTCAATTAAAATATTTACACTAGTTGGTACCGTAAAATCTTATGTTATACTTAATGAAAGTATGAATAAATTCTAAAGTGTTAGTGAATCTATTGTTTTGATGAGATACACATTCTACGAAACTAGTTTCAACGATCCAATCGTCAAACATGTTTGTATATACTTCAAGATCGCATACGCCAAAAATTGCAAAAAACAAACATTCAGAGATCAAGTAATGAGACAAATCTTTTCGACGATTATCAACAAAAAATCACGAATTAACGGTTATTTTAACTCTAATTTTGATGATTTTTTACAGCTACACTCCTTGACCCTATATGAATACAATGAATGAATTTGATCTTCAATTTAAAATATTTACCCTTGTGGATACCACAAAATATTATGTTATACTTAATGAAAGTATAAATACACTCTAAGTGTTCGTGAATCTATCATTTTGATGAGATACGCATTCTACGAAAATAATTTCAACGATCCAACCATCAAACTTGTTTGTATATGCTTCAAGATCGCATACACCAAAAATCGTAAAAAACAAACATTCAGAGATCAAGTAACGAGACAAAACTTTTCAACGGTTATCAACAAAAAATCACGATTTAACAGTTATTTTAACTCCGATTTTGATGATTTTTTACAAGTTCACTCCTTGACCCTATATGAATAAAATGAATGAATTCGATCTTCAATTTAAAATATTTACACTAGTGGATACTATAAAATCTTATGTCATGATGATTGATGAAAATTGAGTATTTTGTAAAAAGAATAATATGCAAGTTTTGAGTTTTATTCGCAAGGTTTAAACTTATAAGAAAGGCTTCACAACCTTGAAAACAAAAACTCTTTCATTTTGCGTATCCTTGCACATTTAATATTTTGTAATAGACTAGTAGTGTATGGATGTTTGTTTATTAGACTCTTATTTTCAAGTGTAGATGTAGTACTTAAACGACAAATGTATTTTAATGTTTTGAAGTAATATTTATGTGGCAATGTGTGGTATGTGAAAATTTAAGGAAAAAAAATACATTTTTCTTAACAGGTCATAGCGGGTCATAACGGGTCGGGTCACTTTACCCGTTGGATAGAGTGACCCGACCTGTTAAGGACCTGTTAAGATAACGGGTGTGACACGACACGACCCATTAAGATAACAGTTATTACACAAAAACGACACGAACACGACAGACACGACCCGTTTGCCAGGCCTATATGAGGGTGGCAAGTGAGGCTGATAGTGACAAATCATCATCCAAGTGTCGGTTGTCCGCAGCGAGTGAAAAAGAGAAAGATCTCCTTTTTAATTGATGTATATTAATTAATAATTTTATTAAAAGAGAAATTTAATATTGGTCACTTAATTTGATTTAACTTAAAGTTCAATCGCGCACTTAAAAAATTGTAATATTTGTTTATGAATTTGTTACATTGCAGAGCAATCACATTTAGATAATAATACTGTTATAATTTTTCTTACAAAAAAATTGAAAATAAAAGAGATGAAAATTCTAACAGAATTACTTATGAAAAGTCCACATTAGCAGCTTCCTCTGCTGCCTTTTCATATCATGTCACATAGAAATTGACACTTCAGTTGAAAAACACTAGTGATGATTTTTTTTACCGTTATTACTGATGTGAATTTTTTGACATCTCATTTAAATATACTCTCTTACGATTTTGTAGTTTGAAATCAAAGCTCCAATGAAATCAAGGCTCCAAATCAACTAAAATTTAGAGATCAATGTTTCAATTTTCTTTTGACAAAATGATGATTGTGTGAAGGTAAAAGCGACATAAGTGAGAATTTGAGGAGTCCAACATTGAATTTAGGGGTCTGATGGCGGCTTACATAGGAGGGAGGGATCTCCACTGATTACGGAATCTTTGTCCTTCCTGATTCTCGGACTGGGAAGCAGGAGGAACCAGCAGCAACTGAATATCTTGGAGAATAGCTTTATTTTATGTCACACATATTTGATTTATAAAAGGACAATTACTTAATGGAACCTCGTCAAAATCATACAAATAAACAAAAGATAATGTTAAAGAGATCAAATTTTTAAACCACATTTGCAAATTAAATAATGTATCACTAACAAGAAATAAACACGTTAATCAACATTTAAGTAATATTCTAATCATTAACAACCACATCATTTGGTTTACAAAATTTGATTTAAAAATTCATTCTCCTGAGCATTACCCTAAACAAAATGATACTAAAAAGAGGGAAGAAAATAGTTGCGAACAAAGATTTAAATATACAAAACACATTAACAAATGGTGCTCCTACCCCCTTCAAGTTTTTCTTTTTAAATACCAACAATATATTTACCCTAACAGATGAAGATTTAAGCTAAATCATATAATAAATCAATTATATTAATTTGATATCTAACTTATCAACAATAGAGTTAAACCGAATACCTCATATTTACAAATGGAGAAATATATCACTAACCGTAATGCACATCTTTCAAGTTAATTAACTGATAATATTACATAAACAAAGTGAACACAATGAATTATGTTTCTTTTTTCTTTTTGCTGTACCGTCGAAAGTGTAAACAAACTGGGATCTTTTTTATTTTTTGGTGAAATGTTGCTTTATTCCAACACAATAATTATACAAGAAAAAACCAAGATACAAACACATAAACAAAAAGAAGGGCCTCATAAGCAACTAAAGAGCCATAAACAAAAGTTTGAGCCCAAAACAAACTGGGATTTAGAACCTTTTGGAAGTCCACATCTTGATGTGATAAACAAGAAGAGGAAAGATATGTCGGCATATATAACACACAAGACTATCTCTTTACCAGTAAAAGGAATCGAATAAAGGACCTCAAATGCTTGCATTAGGTAAAGCCCATCCGACCCAAATCGAAAATAGCCGATGAAGGTTTTTCTATTTTTTTTTTATAAGACATATGTTAAACTGTTTTGATTTATGAAAATAGAGATTCAAACTTAGATACAAAAGAACAAACATATTACAGTGGCTAACTAACCTAATTGTTATAAAAGTTTATTAATTAATTATTTGTTTATGATACAAGAGTAAATCCTTACCCTATAAGCCTACCAGTGCCAAACATGGGTCCAACTCAGACGGGCTGGATGATCAACCCAATCCTAACCTAATTTTCAAAATTTGGGTTTAGATTTGGGTTGAGTTCGTGCGAGTTTAGTCGGACTTGGGTTTTAATTAGGTTCGGCTTTATTTGGGTTGAGTTTGGGTTCACCCAATTTTATCAAGTTCAATCTTATAACACCTTATTGTGCATGATTTTTTCAATTTTTGGACCAAACAATGTCAATTAGTTAAAATTTCATTTCACATCATCATCCACACAAAAGTGAAAGCAAACAACTTGGACACTATTTCTAATGTTTCAACCATTTAAAGTTGAAATAAAATTACAAGACATATACCAAAGGTTCAACCAAAAGAAATTTAAAAGTAACACTATCATTCATTATCTATATGAAAACCGACAATAAACTTCAAGTATGGTCATTCCAAAACTTACACATATTTACATAATATGAAGTGGAATAGGTAATTTGCACATGAGTGAATTCGAACTTATAATCGGGTTGGATTTGGGTTGAAATGGGCAGGCAAGACATTAACCCAACCCAATAAATGATTGGATTGAGATCGGGGTTGGGTTTGGACGAGTTTTTTTCTTTGTTCTAACCTGAGCCGATCGGGTTTGAAATCAGATTAGGCATGGACGTATTCAAGTTGATTCAACCCAAGTTTCACCCCCAAATGAACTATTAAGGTTTTATCACAAATTGTCTTTAAAATTAACCTAACTCATCATTTTGGTTCCTTAATTTCAAAATCGACCAATTTTGCCCTTAAAATTTACTACTACACATCAATTTGGTCATTCCGTTGGGATTCCATCAATTACTCAATTAGTGTGATGATGTCGCATATACATGGATATCATTACCAATTAAACAATGCCATATGAATTTACATAGGTGCTTTTTTATTTATTTATTTATTTTTTTTTAAACTAATGTAAAAAACCATAAACCTGAATAAATAAATAAATAAACAAACAAAAGAAAAACTAGAAAACAAAAAAAGGGGAGTTGGCGGTGCAAGAAAGTTTCAATGGTGTCGAAAGTATCTCTGAAGAGCAAAGACAAGACGACTACCAACGACTTAGAGGAGTGCTCGGTGGTTCTCTCCGTGCAGGAGTGGAGCACATGGAAGGCCAAGGTTGTCACCCACTATTGCTTCATTCATTACGAACTCACTATTGCCGCAACTTAATCATCTTATTAGCTCCGTGTGATTGTATATCAATCGGATCCTTCACATTCTATTATCCGTCTTTGATATTATCTCTGATGAGTTAATCGGTCGGTGCCTATTCGTCTAATCAACATAGTATGATTCGGGGATCTGCTCTATATTGTTCAGGCATTTGATCTATATGTTGAGGGCTATTAATTTTAGTAATTAAGTTTGAGAAATTTATGTATGCTTTACTTAAACTAATCCCTAATACAAAAACATACTTGCATGACAGAGAAAATTATATTGTGCAAGGACATTTTGCGCAACATTGACAACTAAGCATCACGCAAGGACATTTTGCGTAACGGGACTTTGCAAGATTCAGATAGCCTTTTGCGCAACGAATGTGAACCTTCATTGTGCAATGTTGGAAAAAAAGCGGTAAAAGTCTTGGTTTGGTGCCAAAATCTTGCGCGATGCAAAGCAAACGACCTTTGCACTACGTTTTGTTTCACCGTAGCGCAAAGACCTTTTGCGCGACGCACCAACCACTGCAGGTCTTTGCACGACGCACCAACCACTGCGTCACACAAAGATAGTTTGCGCGATGTGGTCTATCCGTCGTGCAAAGTGTTTTTTATACTTTATTTAAGTATAACATAAAATTTTGTGGTATCCATTAGTGTAAATATTTTAAATTGAAAATTGAGTTCTTTCATTGTATTCATATAGGGTCAAGGAGTGTAGCTGTAAAAAAAATCATCAAAATCGGAGTTAAAACTACTGTTAAATCATGCATTTTCTTTTATAACTGTCGAAAAGTTTTGTCCCGTTACTTGATCTCTGAACGTTTGTTTTTTGTGATTTTTGGCATATGTGATCTAGAAGTATATATAAACAAGTTTGACGGCTAGATCGTTGAAACTAGTTTCGTAGAATGCGTATCCCATCAAAGCAATAGATTCACTAACACTTAGAGTTTTTTTATACTTTCATTAAGTATAACATAAGATTTTGTGGTACTCACTAGTGTAATATTCTAAATTGACAATCGAGTTCATTCATTGTATTCATATAGGGTCAATGAGTGTAGTTATAAAAAAATCATCAAAATCAGAGTTAAAACTACTGTTAAATCATGATTTTTCGTTTATAACCGTTGAAAAGCTTTGTCCCGTTACTTGATCTCTGAACGTTTGTCTTTTGCAATTTTTGGCATATGCCATCTCAAAATATATATAAACAAGTTTGACAGTTGGATCGTTGAAACTAGTTTCGTAGAATGCGTATCTCATCAAAACAATAGATTCACTAACACTTAAGAGTTTATTTATAATTTCATTAAGTATAACAAGATTTTGTGGTACCCACTAATATAAATATTTTAAATTCAAAATCGAGTTCTTTCATTGTATTCATATAGGGTCAAGGAGCGTAGCTATAAAAAATTATCAAAATCGGAGTTAAAATGCTGTTAAATTGTGATTTTTCACTATAACCGTCGAAAAACTTTGTCTCGTCACTTGATCTCTGAATGTCTTTTTTTTTTTTTTTTTTTTTGTGATTTTTGGCGTATGCTATCTCGAAATATATATAAACAAGTTTGACGATCGGATCGTTGAAATTAGTTTCGTAGAATGTGTATCCCATCAAAACAATAGATTCATTAACACTTAGAGTTTATTTATACTTTCATTAAGTATAACATAAGATTTTGTAGTACTCACTAGTGTAAATATTTTAAATTGAAAATCAAGTTCTTTCATTGTATTCATATAGGATCAAGGAGTGTAGCTGTAAAAAATTATCACAATCAGAGTTAAAACTACCGTTAAATCGTGATTTTTCGTTATAACCGTTGAAATGTTTTGTCCCGTTACTTGATCTCTGAACGTTTATTTTTTGCGATTTTTTGGCATATGCCATGTCAAAGTATATATAAACAAGTTTGAAGGTTGGATCGTTGAAACTAGTTTTGTAGAATGCGTATCCCATCAAAACAATAGATTCACTAACACTTAAGAGTGTATTTATACTTTCATTAAGTATAACATAAGATTTTTTGGTACCCACTTGTGTAAATATTTTAAATTCAAAATCGAGTTCTTTCATTGTATTCATATAGGGTCAAGGAGTGTCGCTGTAAAAAATCATCAAAATCGGAGTTAAAATAACCATTAAATCGTGAATTTTCTTTTATAACCGTAAAAAAGTTTTGTCCCGTTACTTGATCTCTGAATGTTTGTTTTTTGCGATTTTTCACGTATGCCATCTCGAAGTATATACAAACAAGTTTGATGGTTGGATCGTTAAAACTGGTTTCGTAGAATGCGTATCCCATCAAGTTTAATATTATATATATTTATTAAGTAGCTTTAAATTTATTATTGTAATTTGGATTGAGTTTTTGTTAGAAAAAATATATTATTGTGGGTTTTATGTAAAAAAAATTGAATTTGAAGTGAACAAAGTCACATTTTCAGTAAATTTTATAATAATTTTTTTTTTTTAAATATAACTTGCGCAACGCCAGGATAGGGTCGTTGGCGCGACGCCAAGATGGGGTCGTTGCGCAAAAACACTTTACGCGACGTCGTAATGTATACATGCGTTGCACAATTTGTTAAAATTTTAGTGGTGCAATTGTAAAACATATGCGCTTTTTTTTTTTAAATTTTCCCAAAATTTGGTCTCTTCCCTCTCTCTCTCACTCGGTCCCTCTGGTACCGTTTGGTACGTGGGACGGGACGGAACAGAGTGGGACAAAGCGTTCCGTCCCACGTTTGGTGCGCCTAAAACGGGTGGAACGAGCTGTTCCACGGGACGAGTTTTGGGTGAATTTTCGTTCCACCTCACCCCCCTGGAACGACTCGTTCCACATCCGTGGAACACAAAATTATAACCTCTCCGTCTCCTTCTTCTTCCTCTTTGTTTCCATCCGAGGGCATCTTTGCTCCCGCTCCGTTACGTTCCGTTCCGTTCCGTCCTGTCCTGTCCCGTCCAGTCCCGTTCCGTTCCGTCCCGTCCCGTCTGCATACCAAACGATACCTCTCTTCCCTCTCGCTCATCTCGCTCCCTCTCTCACTTCGTCTCGCGTAGCCTTCCTCCCGACTGCACCCAGCCAACCTCCTCCTCATCCTTCCTTCCTCCCGATTGCACCTAGCCAGGTATCTATCTTTTCTTAATTCTTTATTTTTCTTGTTTCTAAGGTCAGAATCATGCTTTAATGCCTTAATTTGAAGATTTTGGTATTGTAATTAGATTCAATTTGGAAAATTAAATTAGAAATTGGGGGTTTTAGTGTTAAATCAAATTTTAGGGTTAGAAATTGGGGGATTTAGTATTAAATCAAATTTTGGAGATTTTCACTTGGACTAACAGCTCAAACTAGTACTCAAACTAGAAACATTGGACAAAGTAATACCACATGTTCGTAACATGCTAATCTCTGATATATCACTTGTAGTCTTGTTTATAGTTCTCAACTGATGAGTTTGATTATTCACAGGATGGCTCTGTAGATCCTGATTCTTTGAGCACTAGCATTAGCAGTGATATATAACCTCTTCCAGGCCTCGCATCCTTACTTGAAGAGCTAGTACAGGAAGATGGGTAAGGTTTTGCATTTTTTGGTTTATGAAGAGCTATTTCTGAATATTTTAATGGCTTTGATTGAGAGACTAGAATCCGTATGAATATTTTGGATTTGGAAAATTTCCAAGACTAGTATTGCTGTCAAGACAATATTTATCTCAACATAAACTGCTGATAGTTACCAAAAACTAGATTTTGTCAGAACTTCTACAAAGTGTGAATAAAGAAATAAATGATTAACTGCTGAACTCCATTCATGAACTCATACATGGAACTGAGGCCACAAGGATGACTTTTTTGGCAACAAACTAGTCCAGCCTCTTTTGCTTCTCATTAGATAAAAGTTAATCCATTATAATTTTCAAATAAATTATTTCAAAATTGTACTTTTAAGCATGAAGTTCTCCCAAGCATTGGTTGTGAGTAAATTATACTTTTTCAAAGGCTGAGCGGTAAACTAATGTGGTTCAGGTTATTAGTCTGTTAGGTCATGTTAGCTAATTATGTTTTTCCTCTTAATTCCATTTTCCACTTTAGGTATGCTCTTTTCGGACTTTGCAGATAAGCTGTTTGAGCCTCGACCGCCGTTGGATTTCAAACCACCTCCGGAGAATAAAAAGTGCCCACCTTTGACAGGTTTGTTAACCATGAAAATAAGTGGTTAGCAATGGACAGAGAGCAATATTTGATTTATTCAATACTAGAACACAACTCCTAAGTTGAAGTTACATTTGTATACTCTGTATACAGAGATTAATATTTGATTTATGCGGTAGTAGTACACGACTCTTAAATTGAAGTTGTAGTTGTATACTCTGTATACCTTTTATTTTTTCCTTTTTTGAAGTCTTAACTTTCAGAGAATTGTTGTGCACTTGTATGTGAAAAGCAGAGTCAAATCAGAAAAGGATGTTTGAAGCTGGTGGTCTTACTTCCTTGCTAATGCTTCTTAGAAGCTTTGAGGACAAAACCATTCGAAGGGTGGCAGCTGGTGCCATTGCGAATCTTGCAATGAATGGTGAGTGCTCAATGATCTATTCTTCTTACTTAGAAGGCAAGGGCTTTTTCTGCAGTTTGAATGTTATTACTTTTGGGTTGAGAATTATTTGTCTGACTTTCAAAATATTGGTTTTTTCCGTTGCTTCCTCTTTGGATTTGCAGAAGCCAATCAAGAAATTATAATGCAGGAAGGTGGGATTAGTTTGTTAGCAATGACAGCCACTGAAGCTAATGATGCTCAAACCCTACGCATGGTTACTGGAGCTATTGCTAATTTATGCGGCGATGGTATACTACGTTGTCTTTTCTTTACTTGTTGTATCATTAGAGCCTTTGCCTTTTCTTTTGGTTATTCATTTCTTTTCTCTGATGGTCTTAAAAGAAAATATGTATGACTATTTGTAGTAATCGGGCATAAATGGCTTCATTGGCTTATTAGTGCATAATAAAAGTCCTTTTAAATTTTTTGAAGAAGACTCTTCTTTTCTATTTAGTTCCCGGGTTTATAATTTGCAATTCAAACTTTTTTACACTAGTCCTTGGAAACATGTCCATTTTCCAATTCTATGCTTCAGAGGAAGGGTTTTCTGTTGTTTGTTCTTCATTTTGTATATGTTTGCTCAGCATTTTCCCCCTAAATTTGAGTATTTAAATCTTGCTTTGTTATTATTTTGTTAATATCCTCACATAAGCTACAAAGGAAGTTAAGGTCTGAAGGTGGTATTAAGGCGTTGCTAGGAATTGTGAGGTGCGGGCATCCTGGAATTGCTAACTTTGCAAAATGTGAATCACGAGCATGTACTTAAGGTAAGAGCCTCTGTCAGAAATATTCCATGAATAGTTCCCTCAGTATTATGGTGGAATGTCCGATTTAATATTTTTACGTTTTTGGTATAATGTCAATATGCTGACCTACTATAGGAATAAAGAATGGAAAATCTTTCTTGATAGAAGATGGTGCACTTCCATGGATTGTGCAAAATGCTAATGATGAGGCTGCACCAATCCGGCGCCACATTGAGCTTGCACTCTGTCACCAAGCACAACATGGTAGGTGAATTTGTCCGATCCTAGATAACATCTTTATGTCTTAGACTTTCTACTTATGTACATTGGGTATTTGTATCACAGAGGTGAGTGCGAAGGACATGATTAGTGGAGGTGCCCTTTGGAAGCTAGTTAGAATTTCCCATGACTGTTTATGAGAGGACATAAGGAGTCTTGCTCATCGAACTTTGAATTCAAGCCCGACTTTCCGTGCTGAAATGCGACGGTTACGGATAGACTACTGATTAGCAAGCAATGTGATGGACTGCTCTGAATATATCTTATTGCCTCTCCAGTCAATGAAAGAGGCACACACAAATTCGTGACGCTTCTGTACAGGCTTGGTCAAGAATTGAGTCTGGAAGGCCGGAGCAGTAGCCTGGGAAGTCGAGATTGCAGCCTTGTTATTGGCCCAGGACTATAACATGAGTATGATCTTACGGGCCTTAAAGATGTCCAGCCTTCAAATCCCGATGCCAACACCTGATCTTGCTCCATCTTTGACCTCTCAACCACTTGGCCTAGCTGATACCCAGTAGCCTGATGCATCAAGCCTAGAAGACGTATGTACATTTTCATATATTTTATAATTAAATACTTTTTCTTGGTTTATTAATTATTGTTTATAATTTAATTACAATATTTATAAAAAATTAAATAAAAATATTTTTGCCAAAAAAAAAAAAAAGGTTTGCTCAACGAAAAAGTAACCTACGTCGCGCAAAGAACTTTTGCACAACAACAAAACCTACGTTGCGCAAATCTTCGTTGCGCAAAAGGTCTTTGTGCAACGTAGGTATGGTCATCGCGCAAACCTTGCTTTCACTGCCTTTGTGCGACAGTTGGTGCGTGACGAAGGTTTCGTTGAGCTAATTTTCAGGCAACGTTTTTTGACTTTGTGCGATGAAGGTACATGCGTCGAGCAAACTGTTTTTTGTACTAGTGTGAACTAATAGGCGCTGAAGTTGTGGGGTTGGTGCACAAGGGAGGAAGAGGGGGAAGGGGGTAGTGGTGGCTAGACTGGTGTAGAGGTGGGGTGACGTGAGGTAAAAAGGGGGAAAAATGATGGATTAGTTTTTTTTATTTTTTTTTTATTTTGATTTTCTGTCCGAGAAAGTTGGAGCTGGTTTTTTGGGCGATTTGCGCACTAAAAACCTAGGGTTGTGACGACGTTTATTATTGGGGATTATGGCGGTGGTTCCAACGGCTTTTTTGGAATTGTAAGGATTTCTAGCATTGGGATTTGTGAAGGGTAAAGGGTGATATGGAGGATCCTAATGCGAAATGAGTAATGGAAGAGTTAGGGCAAAGTTTGGGAGAGAAGCTTCATCTCACAGATAAGGAGAAAGATAAGGTTGTGATCGATAATAAGAACGTGGACGAGGCGTCGATTGGCTTCCACTATATGTTGATGGCAGAGGTTTTAACAAAGAGGGTGGTTAAATGTGTGGTGTTTATTGATCGATTCATGTCATTATGGCGGGGAATTGAAGGAGTATCTATTCATGATATTGGTGATCGTAGGTTTTTAGTTAGGTTTGTGGCTAAGCGGGATATGCAGCGGGTGCTAGACTCAGAGTTCCCCTGGACTTTCCGAGATGATTTTGTTATGGTGGATGACTGCACTAATATAAGAGATGAGTGATGGAATTCATTGTCATTGAGAGTCCTACGGGTACAAATTCACAAGGCACCACCGCTTAGTATAACGGTTGCAGTTGCTATTGCGATTGGAGGGAAGGTTGGTACTGTGATTACGATGGACAAATTGGCGAGTCGTGAATGTATTGGGACATTTATGCGAGTACATGTTCGCTTTAATCTACGGGAACCATTGATGCGTGGTATGATGGTTATGTTTCCGAATGATGGACGAGTGTGGGTTGACTTTAAATATGAAAGATTCCCTAACTACTGTTTTTACTGTGGAAAGCTTAGGCACATGAGTAGGGTGTGTAGAGCGTAGGGGGTACTTAGGTAGCAAGGTATGTATGAGAAGAGAGTTAGACATGCACAGGTGTACCGACTACCATATGATGGATTAGAGGCTCGTATTGACCTGCGAGGTAATGCACGAAACTCGCCATAACGAAGATTGAAGGGCTAGAGTACGGGGGAACGAAGCTGGAAAACCAAGGAGACGGCGAAAGATAATGTTTGTAGTCGGGAGTGATCGCAAGAGGACATGGGGTTTCGTGACAATAAGGTAGGGTTGGACAGGAGGGTTCTGCTTCATCACCGTTGAAACAGAAAAAACATATCAGTAGGGCTGGAGAAGGAAATGAGAAGCTAAAGGATATCATGGCTTAACTTTGAGAGGCGGAAAAGTTGGCTCTTAAAGCGTGAGAAAGAGCCTTCGATGCGGGGCTCATTGGAGGTGGGGGGTCATTACGCTAGGGACGGTAAATGTTGAGTTGTTTAATTTTATTGAACCAAATGGTAGAGAGGTAGGGGACGGAGAAAAGAGCAGGCAGAGGATAAAAGTGGATTTAAACTTGCCAGCTAGTATGGAGGATGGAATAAGTTAGGGTGCTAAGCAGCAGAGGGCGTTGAATGTAGGCGGCAGTATGTGGGGAATGAGGTTGAGGAGGTTATGATGGAGAATGTGCAAGTTGGCACTCAGAATTTGGACCCTTTTGATTTGGGTCCAATCATCGTTGTTGTGAGTAGGGATAGTAGGAGACAGAAAATGAGGATCACAAAAGTGGAGTAAAAAATAGGTGTAGAGCGGGGATGGGAGTAGTGTATGTAACAAGCGAGCTCTTATTTTTTTTGAGGTGGAGTCCAGCAATGAGGGGTTTCCACGGGCGCCATAAAAACACTGTGTTGGAACTATCAAGGAATTAGGGGTTCCTTGACAATTGACGCCTTGGTGGAGTAGGTGTGGCTTCACATCCCCAAGGTTGTGATTTTACTTGAGACTAAAAACAAAAGTGATTAGTACAAGTATCTGATTAAGTTCTTACAGATGGACTTTATGCAACCGGTTGAACCAAAGGGTATTGGTGGTGGTTTATGTGTGTTTTGGAAAGAGGAGGTGTCTATTTCTAGCATTGTTTGGAATAGTTTTTTCATTGAATTAGGCTTTGGAGGGGATCCAATTTATTTGGATTAGCGGATGTTGGTTATGTATGCAAGTACGGATGAGAAGCCGAGAAGTGCTCAATGGAAGGAGATTAGTAGACGAATTAGTTGCTCGGATGGGAAATGTATTGTGATTGGGTATTTTAATGATATTTTGGACGATGAAGAGAAGAAAGGAGGTAAATACCGTTCTATGGCGAGTAGGAGGGATTTTCAAGATTTCTTGGCAGAAAAAGGGCTTCTAGACTTGGGGTTTGAAGGTTACCCTTTTACATGGAGGAATAAATGTGAAGATGGTTTGAATCAACAAAGGCTCGATAGAGGTTTGCAACTTTTAGGTGGATGGATATGTTTCCCAGGGCGAAGATTAATCATGGGACATTGGAGGGCTTATATCAGTCCATGCTTGTTCTATTTTCCGACGGAACTATTATAGAAGGGTCGTGACTTTTGTTTTCTATGACTCTAGGTGGGGAATATTCCAGAGTGTCGTGATATCATTACGGAAGGTTGGCAGAAACAGGTGGATGACTCATTGGCTTTTAAAGTGAGTGAAAAAGTGTAAGGTACCAGGCAAAGGCTATGTGCATGGAAAAAGTCTACGAAACTGAACTCAAAACGGCGCATTGCGGAACTTAGGAAGGAGATTAGGAAAGGGATTGGGAATCCTTTAGTTCAGTAAGAGTAGATAAAGGCTAAGGAAAATGAGCTATTGATGGCAATTAAAGAGGAAGAACATTACTGGAAGGTCAAATCGAGAATCCAAGTGGGTGATAAAAATACAAAATGCTTTCATGCTCAAACCATACAACAACGAAAGACGAATAATTGGTTACATGGGTTGGAAAACGATACCGGATTATGGTAGAAGACTTAGTTGAGTATGCAGGAAATAGTAGTTGATTATTTTACAGCTTTATTTCAGTCAGTAGGCTTACTGCTGAGAAAGGCAGTGGCGGCTTGGGTAGGGCCAAAGGTGAATGCTCGGGGTTAATGAGGAACTTGTCTGTCCATTCTCGGATGAGGAAATTTAGGGAAGTAGTGTTTCAAATTCTGACAACAAAATCACCTGGACTAGATGGTTTTACGGTTGGGTTTTTCAAGGACCATTGGGATGTGGTGGGAGCGGATATTATGTGTATGTGAAAGCTTTCCATCATTCGGAGGAGGGGGGTTGCTTCAGATGGTTAATCATACACATATTGTACTAATCTCGAAGATGAAGAATCCACGGCGGATTACTGAGCTGAGACCTATTTCTCTATGTAATGTCGTATACATGATCATTGCTAAGGTCTTGACGATGAGATTAAAAAAAATGATTGGTCGGATTATCAGTCCAAATCAGTTGGCATTTGTGTCGGGCCGTCAAATTCATGATAATAGTTTGGTAGTATATGAAATTTTGCATTCTTTAAAGTAAGGGGCGGATAGTGTGGATGGTAGTATGGCAATTAAACTGGATATGGCGAAAGCCTATGATCAAGTGGAGTGGGGTTTTCTGACGGAGGTTATGGGTAATTTAGGATTTCATCCTAAATTTTGTGCTTGGATTTGGGAATGCATCTCTACGGTGTCTTACAGTGTTATGGTGAATGGTGTTCCATCAGGTTAATTTTGACCTGAGAGAGGCTTGTAGTAGGGAGATTTAATGTCACCATTCTTATTTCTTCTCCGTGCAGAAGCTCTTTCGTCATATATTAGGAAGCATGAGGTGGATGAATTGATTAATGGGGTGCGGGTTTCGGCTGATGCGATACCTATAACCAACCTGTTTTTTTGAGGACGATTCTATGTTTTTTTGTAGAGCTGATGAGATGGAAGCTGGTCAGGTGGTTCAAATTTTGGAGGATTATGGAGAGTCTTCTAGGCAAATTATTAACTTGGAGAAAAGTTCAATATACTTTGGGAAGGGTTGTTCGAAGAAACAAAAGAAGCGAATTGTTACAAAAATGAACATTCAAGCTAAAGATGGTCTTGACAAATATTTGGGGATTCAGGAGGACTTTGGGCACTTGAAAAAGTCAATGTTTGAAAAGGTACGTTGTGGTATTGAAAACCAAACTGACAGTTGGGCCGAACAATTTCCTCCCCCCGTAGGTAAGGAAGTGTTGATTATATCAGTCATTATAGCAATGTTGAACCATGCTATGGTGTGTTTAAAATTACCAGTGGGTACTTGTAAGGAAATGGAGCACGTTATTTCACAATTTTGGTGGAGAGGGCAATCTAAGACGAAAAGGTGTCATTGGGTAGCATGGGACAAATTGACGATGGGTAAGAAGTATGATGGGTTGGGTTTTCGAGATTTAATCAGATTTAATTTGGCTATGCTTCCCAAGATTAGTTGGAGCGTATTGCATAACCTAACTCGGTTCTTAGGATTTTACTTTGGGACAAATACCTCCCCAACTCGACCTTTCTTGAGGCCAACAAACGTAGCAAATTGTTGTGATGGAAAGGCATTTTGTTGGGGTGGCAAGTTTTGGTCTATGAGCTCTGATGGCGGGTTGGCAATGGTGAGTCTATCAGGGTGGCTAGCGATCCTTGGATACCGAAGCCTCATTCTTTTAAACCAATGTTGCGGGATGGGGCCCCTAATTTAAGGATGAGTAAGATTATCGTACTGATAAACAAGGGTGGAAAAAGAAGGAGCTGGCTGCCATGTTTACACCTGAGGATGTGGAGATGATTCGGACAATCCCCATTAGCCGTTGTGGATGTGATGATAAACGAATGTCGCATTACACGAAGAACATGATATATTCGGTGCATTCAGGATACCACGTAGTGATGAAGATGATGAAAAATGGAGAGTATGATTGTAAAAGGGGAAGAATGTCAAGCTCGTCTAGCTCGATAATGGGGATGTGGAAGAAAACGTGGTCTCTTTTGGTGCTGAATAAAATCAGATTTTTTATTTGGAAGGCCTGTCGCAAGGCATTAGCAGTGAGGCATAATCTGGAGTGACGACGAATTCAGGTTGTGAATAAGTATGAACTACGTGATGCACCTGATGGAACTAAGGGTCACCAGTTCTTTAGGTGCGAATTTAGTTGTGCTTTCTGGTTCAAGACATCCTTGCAAATTAATATGGAGTCTATGGGGGCGAATGACTTTGTGGATGGTTGGCAGAGGTTGGTAGAGCGATTGGATAAAGAATTGGATGTGGAGTTGGTATTTCAGCAGATGGCGTTTGGCTTGTGGAGAATTTGGAAGTGCAGGAATGAAGCTATATTCAATGCAAACCCAATCCTACCCCATGTTGCACTTGATTTGTGGCAGCAACAGGTACGGGAGTTCTAAGAGGCTCTGGTTATGGAGGTGGGGGAGAACCATAAGAGTGGGAATCAAAAGGTGGGTCGTAGCAGGATGGATAGGGTTGGCTGGGAATGATTAACATGGAGGAAACCCATCTTTGTTACTCTAAATCTCAACTATGATGTAGCATGGTTGAAAGCTACGAAGGTAGGTGGTGTGGGTTGGGTGCTCTGAGATTTTGCCGGGATACCAAACCTTGCAGGAGGTGTGGATGGGGAGCATTTTGTTGCTACGATCATGGAGGAGGCGGAGGCAATTAGGTAAAGGGTTTGATCCAAATGATTAACAAGGAGGTCATTGCTGATGTGGCACTTGATTTTTATCTCCAAGATATTTGGAGGATGGCGAGCTTCTTCCAGTTGGTGAAGTTTTGCTTTACCCCTCGGCAATGCAATCGTTCAGCCTATTTGGTGGTGGTGCACGTAGTTAAACATGGCGGGAGATGTGGTTGGGATGAGTTAGGTTCGGAGTTTCTCTTTATATTTTTTAGCAAAAGATGCAAATGTAACCGTTAGTATTTAAATTTTAATAAAATTCTATCTTAGTTAATGACATATTTTTATTAAGAGAAAATTAATATCGGGTCTATAGTTTCTAATGTTCATTGACTAAGACCTTATCAATTTTTAGATTTTGATCAAAGTCCCTAACATTAATATATTAATGAATTACATATAAGTTACATAATTTTTATAATAAAAATTAGTAATTGATTTAGAGTTTTAATACTCACACCCTTATTAAAATCCTAATTAATTTTTAATTCAAACCTTTCCAAAATATAAAAAATAAAAATAAAAAGAATTTGTACCCATTAAATTTTTATGAAAATTTTCAATTTTTTAATCTTATATGTACCCATTCTTAAATATACCAATTTGTTATATGAAACATGTACCCTTGTTTAATATAAAATGTATCCATTTTTTTTTATATAAAATTCATTCAATCTTTTCTCTAATCCATTTTTTAAACTTATATAGGTACATTCTATTTCGTTTATTTGAGAATGTATCCATGTCAAGTTTAACAGAAGAAATTTAATATTGTTATTAAGCCTAATATCTTTTTTTTTCTTTTTTCTTTTTTGTATTTTTAAACAATGTACCCATGTTTTATTACCATAATTTTTTGGTTAGTTTTAACGAACGTACCCTATGTGTACACACACACACACACACACACACACAAATATATTGGAGAGTATAATTTATCATTAATATTTTTAATCCCATAAATTATGAGTTTTATTTAAAATCTCATTAATATAAATAACTACAAATTTCATTTTTAATTTAAAAATATAATAACCTATATAGAAATACATTATTACATTAATGTTAAGTCATTATAAATAGTTATAATTTGATTATTCTATCATTCTGTCTGTCTGTCTGTCTCTCTCTCTCTCTCTCTATGAATGTCATATGGTCTTTGAGCTATTATAAATAGAGATTTAGTACTCTTTGGATCAGTTTTCTAGGGATTCTCTGGACCAATGGATCTCATCTATTGATAAAAATCCAACGGCCAAATCTCTTCTCCCTCATATTTTCCCCTCAACTCCTTTCTTTCTCCCTCACTTCGAAGCTCTCAACAACTCTTTTCTTTCTCCCTCATCCTTCTTTGTGACTTGGGATACTAGGTTCCTTGTTTTTCCCTTCATCCTGACATTACCACCTGCATAACTTGGTTGAGGAAGCCTAACCTCCACTCATCTTGGTATTTTGGTTTCTTTATCTTCCACCTTTTCTAAGGCTTCGTGGTTTCTGAATACCTCGGACAAGTTTTTTGGTTCAAAATCTCCTCCTAACCTTTGGAAAACATTTCTGGAAGTCTCTTTCTCAGCTACTCGCATGATGCTTCTACAGGCTTCTTGCTCTTCTTTCTCTCTTCTTCTAATCAATTCTTGATCAATAATAGCTCCTGATGCTGGCACTTCTAGCTCACATTCACATTATCACTTGCTACACAATACCAACCCTTTAACTATGGTTGTTTTGGGTTTCTCGGGCAACTTGATAGTTCATTCTATTGGTCTATCACCTTGCCTTTTTTCTGCTTTCACTTCCTAAGTGGCTTTTCCCTTCCCTTTCTCTGCCCAAGTTAGGTTGATCATGTTTATTGGGGCCTCTGGGAAGGGATTTGTGTCAATCATCATATTAGCCAGAGGTTTTTCCAAGAGCAACTTCCCCTTGACTATGAGGTCTTGTATCTAATCCCTGAACTGGACACAGTTAGTTATGGAATGGTTGAAGGTATAATGCAGATTGCAATACTTATTTCCTCTTAATTCTTCTGGCTTAGGCATCTTTTTGGTGTTGTCGGGTATAATTACTCTTGCTAGCACCAACTGTTCATAGATTTCTGAGGCCTAGGCGGATTTATGTATATGTATTATATATATATATATATATAAGTATATTTATAAAAAATTTAGGGCTTTTTATGTTAGTTTTATAACATTTACTCAGCCCCACATATTTTAATTATTATAAGGCTTTGCTTCTTTTCTTGATCAAGATTGGGCTTTGTTTTTCATTTAATAAACAACATTATTTCTTTATATAAAATTTTTTTTTTTATTCCTTAGTGACATAGATGTGGCAAATAGATAGCCACATCTTTCTTTCCACAACTATCTTCCCACTTTAATTTCTTATCTGCTCGTGAAACACAAAATCCCATAAATCTCTCTCTCTCTCTTTCTCTCTTTCTCTCTCTCTTATTTCCTATCAGCCCGTGAAACACAAAATCCCAGAAATCGCTTTCCCTTATTTTCTCTCTCATTTTTTCCAGAAACCTCTAGCAAAGCAACCATGGCTATCTTTCTTTCTCTTTCTCTTTCTCTCTTTCTCTCTCTCTCTCTCTCTCTCTCTCGTTCTTTTTCCAGAAACCTCTAGCAAAGCAACCATGGCTATATTCAAATACAGACGCAGATGGAAGTTTCAATGCAGATGCGGGAGTTAGAGTTGCAGATCCGATGAGTGTTCGAGACAGTAATAGTTGCAGAGACTTCAACGCTGGCAAGAATTTCAAACCACCTTAAGCACCGCCTAGAGCGCCTAGCGAGTGCCTAGGCGGCTGCCTAGATACCCACCGACTTTTGTAACGATTTCTCCCAAATCGGATCGGGAGACCACTGCCGAACACCTAGGCGCTGCCTAGGGCAATTTTTAGAACACTGGTTAAATCAAAAGAATAACTCTGGTATTTAGGGGGCTTCATAAGGACAAACCCACCATCATTCATCACCACCTTCTGATCCTTGACTGGCTGGACTAAACCTTTCAATGTTAAAGGTTTAAAAAATGTGTTCATCTCTGCTGCACACATCTCAATTCCCTCTCTTCCATGACTGTCACTTTCTTTTGGCTCTGCTTCTTCAAACTCTACTTGGTGAATTGCAGCTTTATTTTTGTAGAAATGAGGCACCTTGGATAAGTGTTTCACTTGTTCTTCAATCAATAGCTTCTCATACTTTGTAGTAGCAATCACCAACTCTTGCAGTTCACTGAACTGTACATCATAAAACTTTTTCCTTAAAGGTAGCCTTAATGCCTTCTGAGCAATGGATATAAGTTAGGCATGATTGACAGGGAATTGGCACCTTATCCTTGTCTTTCTAAACCTCATCATGAAATCTTTTGTAGACTCATACTCATATTGCTTCACCTCCACTAGATCATTGATAGTCATCTCGGGCTCCACCCTATAAAACTGTTCATGGCAAGCCATCTCTAGTTGCTCCCAGTCAGCAATAGAATTAGGGGACAACAGAGAGTACCATTGAGATGCTAGACCAACTAACAAGTTCCCAAACAATCTTAACTTATAATTAGGATTGTCTTTAAATGCTATGCAATGGTTGGAGAACTTGGAAATGTGATCTCTAGAGGACACACTGCCATCTTCTCCATTAAAAGTGGGAAACGCGAGCATCTTAAAGTTGAAGGGAAAAGGATTCTGTTCATCAATATACTCAGGATATGGCTTCTAGTAGGTGATCCTAAATAGTGGGCGAGCCTGAGATTGAGCATTCTGGAGCACCATTCTTCTTAACTCAGCTAACTCATCTCTGAGTTGCTGGTTGGCTATATTATTAGGTAGGGTATAAGGAGGTTCCCACTTCGGGCTACGATCATTGCCCGAGAAAATTTCCTTTTTGGGTTCAAGCTTCCTCTATCTGGTCCCTCCTCCCTTATTAGCCAATGGTGGTGGCCTATATGGAGGAGGTTTGTCCGCAGTTGTGAGCTCACATTTCCTGCTGGATTCTCCAATTAATTAGGCCATTCCATACTTCTTCATTTCTTGCTCGACTTGCCCCTACTATTTAGTGATGATAATAGTGGGTCGGGCAACACTCTCCAAGATTTCTTCTAGTATTGACTGGCTGGCCCTAGGCCCTACTTTCTCCTTTCCTTTTACTTTCTCCTTCTCGAGTAAGGAAAATAGGGGAATGGCTAATTCCTTCTCAGGACTTGCCTCTTTCATCATTTTTTGAGCATTATTGCCTTGTGCTCGGCAAACCAATCAGGAAGGATGACTCCATAGATATAGTGGAGGTGGCCTCATCCATTCATCCATTTGTTTCCCATTCAAATCAGTAGATCATGGGAGAACTAAAAGGAGACGGTAACTGTTCGGGCAAAGATTTCTTTGGAGAAGGCTCTTCGGACCTCAGCACAGCTCTTCAAAGGATTGGCACTTTGGATGTGTAGTCGAGCTCTTGCTTGTTGATGTGCTACAAGAAAAAAACAAAGTTAGTTCTGAAAGGTACCTTTGTGGGGCCTTAGGTATGGGCCTTAGGTAGACCTGGCATTCGTGTCGTGTTTCTCGTGTTCGTGTCGTTTTCGTGTCATACCCGATAGCTTAACGGGTCGTGTCGTGTAATACCCGTTAAAGTAAACGGGTAATATGACCCGACCCGAAATCAACCCGTTAATATTTTCAGGTAATATGACCCGACCCGTTACCCGTTAAGAAAAATATATTTTAAATCAATAAAAATGAAAATGAAAAACATAATTTGACCCAAAAAAATGTAAAACATAATACTAAATCAGTATATACATACTAAATTTCGGAGTTGACTCCTTAATGAAAGTTGTAAAGTTTTTTATTACGAGTGATTACATTTTTCACACTTCTACAATAATTTTTATTAATTTTATTAATTTTTCACTAAAATAAATAACATTGTTCATGAGATTTGGAGGGTTTTAAAAATCTAAACAACCATGTAACCTTGCCAATGGAACTCAAAGCTTACATGTTATTCCTTTTACAAAATCCTCAATTTTCATAGATCATCATGACATAAGATTTTGTGGTATATATCCACTTCTGTAAATATTTTAAATTGATGATCAAATTAGTTCATTGTATTCATATAGGATCAAGGAGTGTAGCTGTAAAAAATCATCAAAATCAGAGTTAAAATAACCGTTAAATCGTGATTTTTCGTTTATAACCGTCGAAACATTTTGTCTCGTTACTTGATCTCTGAATGTTTGTTTTTTGCAATTTCTGGCGTATGCGATCTCGAAGCATATATAAACACGTTTGATGATTGGATCATTGAAATTAGTTTCATATGATGCGTATCCCATCAAAACGATACATTAACTAACACTTAGAGTTAATTTATATTTTCATTAAGTATAATATAAGATTTTGTGGTATCCACTAATGTAAATATTTTAAATTGAAGATCGAATTCATTCATTGTATTCATATAGGGTCAAGGAGTGTATCTATAAAAAATCATCAAAATCGGAGTTAAAATAACCGTTAAATCGTGATTTTTCATTTATAACCGTCGAAAAGTTTTGTCTCTTTACTTGATCTCTGAATGTTTGTTTTTTGCAATTTTTGGCGTATGCGATCTCGAAGCATATATAAATAAGTTTGACGGTTGGATCGTTGAAATTAGTTTTTTAGGATGCGTATCCCATCAAAACGATAAATTCACTAACATTTAAGAGTTTATTTATACTTTCATTAGTGTAAATATTTCAAATTGAAGATCGAATTCATTCATTGTATTCATATAGGGTCAAGAAGTATAGCTGTAAAAAATCATCAAAATCGAAGTTAAAATAACCGTTAAATCGTGATTTTTCGTTTATAACCGTTGATAAGTTTTGTCTCTTTACTTGATCTCTGAATGTTTGTTTTTTGCAATTTTTGGCGTATGCGATCTCGAAGCATATATAAACAAGTTTGACGGTTGGATCGTTGAAATTAGTTTCGTAGGATGCGTATCCCATCAAAACAATAAATTCACTAACACTTAAGAGTTTATTTATATTTTCATCAAGTATAACATAAGATTTTGTGGTATCCACTAGTGTAAATATTTTAAATTGAAGATCGAATTCCTTCATTGTATTCATATAGGGTCAAGGAGTGTAGCTATAAAAAATCATCAAAATCGGAGTTAAAATAACCGTTAAATCGTGATTTTTCATTTATAACCGTCGAAAAGTTTTGTCTCATTACTTGATCTCTGAATGTTTGTTTTTTTCAATTTTTGGTGTATGCGATCTTGAAGCATATATAAACAAGTTTGACGGTTGGATCGTTGACATTAGTTTCGTAGGAAGCGTATCCCATCAAAACGATAGATTCACTAACACTTGAGAGTTTATTTATATTTTCATCAAGTATAACATAAGATTTTGTGGTATCCACTAGTGTAAATATTTTAAATTGAAGATCGAATTCATTCATTGTATTCATATAGGGTCAAGGAGTGTAGCTGTAAAAAATCATCAAAATTAGAGTTAAAATAACCGTTAAATCATGATTTTTCGTTTATAACCGTTGAAAAGTTTTGTGTCGTTACTTGATCTCTAAATGTTTGTTTTTTGCAATTTTTGGCGTATGCGATCTCGAAGCATATATAAACAAGTTTGACGGTTAGATCGTTGAAATTAGTTTCGTAGGATGCGTATCCCATCAAAACGATAGATTTACTAACACTTAAGAGTTTATTTATACCTTCATTAAGTATAACATAAGATTTTGTGGTGTCCACTAGTATAAATATTTTAAATTGAAGATCGAATTCATTCATTGTATTCATACAGGGTCAAGGAGTGTAGCTGTAAAAAATCATCAAAATCGGAGTTAAAATAACCGTTAAATCGTGATTTTTCATTTATAACCGTCAAAATTTTTTGTCTCGTTACTTGATCTCTGAATGTTTTTTTTTTGCAATTTTTGGTGTATGCGATATCGAAGCATATATAAACAAGTTTGACGGTTGGATCGTTGAAATTAGTTTTGTAAGATGCGTATCCCATCAAAATGATAAATTCACTAACACTTGAGAGTTTATTTATACTTTTATCAAGTATAACATAAGATTTTGTGGTATCCACCAATGTAAATATTTTAAATTGAAGATCGAATTCATTCATTATATTCATATAGGGTCAAAGAGTATAGCTGTAAAAAAATCATCAAGATCAGAGTTAAAACAACCGTTAAATCGTGATTTTTCGTTTATAACCGTTGAAAAGTTTTGTCTCGTTTCTTGATCTCTGAATATTTTTTTTTGCAAATTTTGGCGTATGCGATCTTGAAGCATATATAAACAAGTTTGACGGTTGGATCATTGAAATTTGTTTCATAGGATGTGTATCCCATCAAAACGATACATTAACTAACACTTAGAGTTTCTTTGGGTTAAATATTAGGCGGGAAATGGATGGATATAGGCTGCAAAATTTCCCACACATTAGGCGGGAAATGGATGAAACTCTTGAAATATTAGGCGGGAAATTAATTGTTATAATTTTTTTATGTGTTTGGTATTTTTATATTACTTGATATTTTTATTTTTAATGTGTTTTATGATTTTTAATCTCAATCTTTGCCTATAATATACTATAAAAATAAATAAATAAATAAAACTTAAAATTTAAAGTTTATATAGAATAATAATTAATAAACAATATATACATATTCATTATATCTATTGCATTTTATAGCAAGTTTTTTTTAGTAGTTTAAAAAATTAAAATCATCAAAATAGCATTTTTCTTATCGTGTCGAAACAGGTTACCCGCGTGTCACTCTCGTGTAAACCTGTTAAGGACCCGTTATTAACGGGTTATTATCGTGTGACCCGATAATGACCCGATTAGTTATCGTGTTGACCCGAAACCTGTTATTTTCGTGTCGTTTACGTGTCGTGTTAACGGGTCGTGTAAGAAATTGCCAGGTCTAGCCTTAGGTATAGGCCTTGAGACTCGCAATCAAAACTAACTAAGTGCTAGGCGTGCCACTGTTATCTTAGTATAACAGATGTAGAACAAGTGTGTTTTAAGTTGATTACTTGATCCCCAAGTTATTCAAACTTCTTATTATCAAAGGATTGTCGTGGATGGGTTAAGTCCACATTAAGTTTTTTCTTGCCTTGTAAACAAGGACTTTTTAGTTTATAGTCTTGTATGTTTAAATGAAGGGAGTCCAGAGCCCTTTAAGTTACTTGTTTGGTTCTAGATGACATTTAATGAAAACATATTCATCAAGCAAACCAAATCCAGATGCAAACAAGACTCTTAAAATAGAAAAAAAAAAAAAAAAAAAAAACTTGAATACATGCTGGATAATGTATTAAGCAATAAATCTACTAATTTAGAAAGCAAACAAAGAGCTTCGGGCAAGATTTCACCTTGGCTGGCAAGGTTGAACTTTTTGCAGTCGCTTCTCTTCGAATTTTCAAGGTTTGTATGCTAAAAAGGGAAGGATGGTAAACAAGTTTACATGAGGGAATCGACACTACAACACTAAAGGAGGTAGCAGAGCTTTTGTACTAGACAAGAGATAGTTTTTTCAGGGAACTATCACTAAAAATGATTGAATCTGGGTTGATTTCAGCTTTTGGATTCAAATCTGGCTTAAGAGCAGAGTTTGTAAGTTTGTTTGTTTGATTGGTTGAGTGTTCTTGTCCCCGTTGTCTCTTCTTCCTTTTATAGATAATTAGGCCCGAATGTTGTAGCTTTTGTTCTTGCCCAAAAGCACTTAGAGGGTAGTGAGTCATTAACTTGTTTACTTGTGATGCCACTGGAAAGTGTTCTTTAGCAGATAATAGGTTAGTCTCCGTCACTTGTCATTTCGCCCATAGACACGTGGCTTGTATTTTGGTTGAGAAGACTTTAACTTGCTTTGGGCTCGATGCTGGGTTTCAGGCAAGTCTCCCTTTTAGTAGGCATCCTTTGGTCTTCTTTTATGAAAGCCCAATAGTCAAATATTAACCCAAACACCCTGCAACAGGTTTTGGAGGGAAATGGACTTCAAACTCGCTGGAGTTCGTCCTCATTTTCTTGCCGGAAACTAGAAACAAAAAAATGAATGCATGCATGGATTAGAGTTGGATTAATGAACCCCAAACCCCACATTCCAATAAGGTTGAAGTACATAGAGATTAGAGGCATTGTAGGCCATCACCAACCTCAAATGCAACGACAAAATGCTGAAATTTGATGTCAGAGACAAACATGCAAGCACAGATGATTCGCAGAGGTTTAAGCCCCCAAATTTCATTACAAACCAACTCCAGACAAGATTTAACCCAAAAATATAAAGATTAAACTAGAAATCTCACCTAGTATTCAAGAATAGAGCTCAAGGCTCTCGGCTTGAATGGTGGATCACCCTATGATGCTCTGATGCAACATGCAAGACCATATTCGTGTTCATTGAGTCTCAGGGATGTCAAATATATGATTTTGGAGCTGGATTGGTGAGGGAATCGAAGTGAAAGCAAGAGTGAAGCTCTCAAAGCTTAGAGAAAGAGAGATAGAGTGTTGGAAGGTTAGAAAGAGAGTGAGTTTCAAAAATGAAGGAGAAGAGAGAATACCAGAGTGGGTTATAACCTCACTTAAAATTATTTTAAGCGAATTACAAATTTGCTCCTCCATTAATCATAAATTTGCAATTAAGTCCTCGCAACTTCGATTCAAATTTCATTTTCGACGTTGAACTAACATACAAGAATATAATTATGAAACTTAAGAAAGTATAAGGATATTAACCTCAAGCGTACAAGTATTGTGAGGGAAAGGTGAAAAGAACCCTTTGTTATATATAGTTGAAAATAGAGTGGAAAACTACACTTCAAAATCAAGTGCGTGGACATTTTTCAACGTCCAACCAGTCCTTAGGAGCGTTTCCAAAGTCAACCTAACCGGTTACTTTAGTGGAAACGCACTAAAACAGGCCCATCCAAAAGGAACTACTGAATAGCTTACTAAAATTGATACACAATGGTATTGTTGAAACTTGCTTGAACATGAATAACTTCCTTGGGGGTTATGTTATCAGATATTAAACAATCTTTAACAAATGCACCTTGCTCTTTAGAGATTATAATATGGTTCAATTCCAGGATGGCCCAACTATGCCAAGGAAAATAATTTTTTATTTCATTCGAGAGTGCTTTTAGTTCTACAGCCACAAACCCAATTAGATTCAGGCAGGATACACTTTTTAGTTATTAGGAAGGATGCAATTAATGGGTCTAAACTGCATCATAGTAAGAGGATTCTTTGGGCACCAAGGTAGTTATATTTTATTTTAAGCAACAATAACAATTACAATGAGAACTACATTTATAGTTACATTTGGTTGATAGCGAGATCTCGAATCAACTTATTTGTCTTATAGTATATCTCAGTATCGAGGACTATCATTTTCTAGGCCATTTGGAAGGGTTAACTAATTATGTATATATGCATTTTTAATGAACTAGACAATTAGAATTAGAAGGAAAAAAAAAAGAAAAAAAAAAAAAAACTAAGGACTTGTGTATTGTTGTACTTCATAAGTCACATAAATTTGTTGACCAACAACATCTCGACCCCTAACTACCAGAGGTTGTTTACTTACTTTGGTACTAGTGCAACTCGAAAATTAATTAAGAAACCCACTCAGGGGCAAAATAGTTATTTCACATGTCTTAAAAATAAAATACAATATTTTGATGAACAAGTTGTAACATTGTTAACAACGGTGAGGGAGAGAAAGGAGTTGAGGGGGAAGAGAGGAAGGGAAAAAGGTTTTGGCTGTTGGATTATCCTCATGGAACTAATTCAAAGAGGATCAGAATCCTATAAATAGTTAGAATATGAATATTCTATGACTCTCTTTCTCTCTCGCCCTTCGTTTACACAGAGGAGATCGCTTAACCAAAAAAAAAAAAAAAAAAGGAACTAGAAAATGGACACTGCATTAAAGTGTCCAAATCTAAATGTAAAAAATAGAGCCAGGAAACAAACGTTGCATTACAGTGTTTGAATCCAAATGTAACAAACTAAGCCAGGAAATGGACACTGCATTATAGTAGAAATCAAGAGTTGCACGAGCTGTGAAGCGTAGGAGATGTGTGAGTGATGGAAAAAATAGAACCAGAAAATGGACATTGCAACGCAAACATTGCAACGCAGTGTTTGAATCCAAAAGTAAAAAACTTAACCAGGAAACGGACACTGCATTGTAGTGTTTGAATCCAAATGTAAAAAGGAACATGTAGGAGGCGTGGGAGTGATGGAAAAAGCGAAACCAGTAAATAAACATTGCAACGCAGTGTTTGAATCCAAATGAAAAAAAAAAAAAAAAAAAATCAGGAAACAGACAATGTACTGCAGTGTCTAATCCGTGTTAACTTATTCCAAAATATATAAACTAGAAGAAAGAGAGTGCCAGTTGAAGTGGCAAGTTTTGTAATTTTTGTTTATTTTAATGCATTTAAGTAAGTATCACAATACATGATTGACCTATTTATAATTAACATAAATATTGTTCATATTGAAACTTTTTATTGATTTTACACAAAATCATCCTTTTTTAAGTTTTTTATTTTTATTTTTATTTGTTTTTATGTATTTAGAATTTTAAATAAGGGTGACTTTGGATGCGGTCCTTATTTATCAACGTTCTTTGATTGAAACATTGTTTGTTTTTTGTTTTTTATTGAAGTCTCTGAAATTAATGCAATAATGCATTTCTATGTAGGTTATTATAATTTTTAAATTAAAATTTGATATTTGTAGTTATTTATATTAATGAGATTTTAAATAAAATCCATAATTTGTTGAAAATATTAAAAGAAATTATACTTAAATGAAACCATGATTTGTCATTACTTATATTAATGACATTTTACATACAAAAAAATGATAATTTTTATGCGATGCATTTTACATATAAAATGTTGGTAAAAGCGATACATTTTGTATAATGGGTACATTTCATATAAAAAAACAATGGCTACATTTTACACAAAAGAGGTGGTACTTACAAAAAAAAATTCAGTACATTTTACATATAACAAGGTGGTACATTTTAAAAGACATATAGGTACATTATTAATAAATTATGGGTACAAATAAAAGGTCAAAAAAATAGGAGTACAAATAAAAGTATGAAAAATATGGACAATTAATATATGGGTACAAACTAAAACTAAATAGAAAATTGGCATTGTGACGACCCATCCCAATTTATTATATAATTTTCTCCTCGAGTGTGTAAACTGACGAATATACCCTCGTTGGCTTAGTGATGTGGATGTACATGAGCAGTTTTAAATTATTATTTCCACTGTTGTAATTAAAACATACTCAACGTCACAAATGCGTTGACGCGAGTTAGGCCTGAATCAGAGTCGTAATGAAAAAGTTACGATTATTTTAATACATAAATGGGTAAATAGCATTGTATTTTTCCTTGGATGTTGACCCTTATGTGCATCTCTTACCCCAATTATTAAAGTTCCCATGTTCTTGAGCCCAATCGAATATGTGGCCCTATTGTTTTTGGACCAATTAAAACTGGCATTCTCTTTCTCTTCTGCCCAATCACGTACACACACACACATATACACTCTCATTCTCTCTCCTTCTCGACTCTTCTTCCTTCTTCTTCCTTTGCACCGTGACACACCCACACCCAAACCCATCAAAACCTCACAGATCGAACATGAGCTTTACATCATCGTGTTCCCCGTGGCCTCATGATCCTAGTGATACCATTTAATCACCAAACGGACGTTGGGAACTCGAAAACCAGAAGCTTCGGCGAGGAGACAAGTTTACTCTGACGCGATCCCAGCGAGGTTAAGGAGTTTTAGGACTTGGAAAGGTATCCACTCAGCTTCCCTAACACTTTGGAGTAGTATTGGAGTGGAGTGGATGTCGGAATAGGCAAGTTTGAGAGGGTGTAGAGTTGGCCGGATTTTCCAACGAATTTTCCGATCATTTTTCGTTGGATTTTGGACTTCTAATAGGTACGAACGTGTTCTACTCTTCAAGACCTTCAAATCCATATAAATTTCATGGAATTTGGTTAAGAATTGAAGTAGATATAAGCTTTTGAAAATTTTCTAGAAACTAGAGAGTGTAGACGACGGTTAACGGTGGAGACCGGCGAGTGACCGGAGAAGAAAAAGGTATATTCTGTTAACATTAATGGAATATTCTAATGGCGTTAGGTAACGCCGTTACCATTTAACAGAATATTTCGCCTATTTTGACAGAATATTCCTAACTCCGTTAGGGTTTTCGTTAGTGTGTCGTGGATGTGCCTATGCATGGCCGGCGCGTGAGGGCGTGTCCGATGTCCAAAAATATTTCTGAAAATTTATGTGGGTTCGTATCGTCGAGTAGATCACGTTTGTATATTCAAACCTTTCATTTGAGCAAGCTATAAGAAGTTAATCCTAGATTTTGTATATGTGCTAATTAATTAACGTAAAAATAGTTGTATCGCATATAGGTGAAATGTACCCCAAGGACGAGCGTGGACAAGCCAGATTAGGGGGCTACGATCCTGCTGCTTATCAGTGAGTGGGCATTTGTTTTCTACACACACACACACACATATGCTTTATAGTTTCTAGAAAACGTTTTAAAATGAATTATGCCTTGAATGCCATGTCGAGTATGCATGATACTTATACACATTGCATTGTTATAAATTCAATTACATTGAATGATGCTGCGGAGGCCCATGTAAGCTTCAAGTGAGTTAGTATATGGTTGAGTTGGTTGCCTTACATTGGTATGCATAAATGCCTTTAGAGCTCATCATTGATGCACCTTGGTGTTAGTGCTCTTGCCCGGGGCCAGGGCACAATCCTTCACGTTATTGTTCACCTCCCACACCGCACTCTCACCTAGGATCTAAGTCTGGTGTCAGCCTGTCGTACAGACCACAATAGATGGTTCCGACTCATAGGTGACCACGATTTATCGCATAGCTTTCACGTGATCATAGCACTTGAGCATACATATTTACACCTAGCCTTGTCATACAGGTCACATTAGGTGACTTCGATTCGTGTGCTAGCCTAGGTTAATGAGCTATAGGTCCAGTTGTACATGTCACGTTAGGTGACTCCGACTGGCATGTTATTTTATATTGATTCTACACCTGGCTTACATGTTTTAGTGCTGAAATGTGATGAGATGGCATATTTTGGTTTTCACTGCCCTTGTGCATTCATTTTTGTACTTATGTAGTATTATTATTTTTCTGGGAACTATACAGATTTTATAGTTAGGGGTTATTATGTTCAGAAAGATAACTATGTTTTCAAAAGCTTTGTTTTTGCCCACTCACCCTTTTGTTTTATGCCCCTCCAGGTCCTAGGCAGCTGTTCGTATCTGTGGCTCATGAGGACTATCTGGCGGTTATGACATTTCCATAAATAAATGTAGGGATCTTCTCCCTGTTTGTATAATTAGTACTTGTTCAATTTGACTGCACTGTTGGATTGCCTATGCTATGAATACTTGTATTTGGTTTTTGGTCACTTCCACGCACTTATATATATATATATATATATATATATATATATATATATTATATGTAGTTTAAATAAGTTTAGGTTTGGTTTATTTATTTATTTATTCACATATTCTTGTTACTATCACTTCTGTTGCGCACTAGGCTACATCACCCTCATGTGACGGCCAGTATGCCTCGACTCAGGTCGAGGTATGTCAGTTTGAGAGGGGATGATATGCCTTATATATACATACTCCCATCCCTATAGCATGAGACTTTTTGGGAACTCATTGGCTTTGGATTCCATCGGAACTCCAAAGTTAAGCGAGTTCAGGCAAGAGTATTCCCAGGATGGGTGACCCACTGGGAAGTTCTCGTGTGAGTTCCCAAAAACAAAACCATGAGGGTTTGGCCGGGGCCCAAAGCGGACAATATCATGCTACGGCGGAGCCGAGATTGGGATGTGAAAGGCACAATTTAAAAAAAAATGTTGCAAATTAAAATGGGTACAAACTAAAAATAAAAATATATGAAACAAAATTTAGCCATAAATATAAATATATCAAATGTAACGTTTCTAAACACTAAATGAATAATTTAGAAATAAACTTTAATTATCTTGATATGTAAAATATTTTATTATTGAAATAATTAATGATGTTTATTAAAACCAAGGGACCTTGATTAAAAATTGAAAAGAAATAAGATTTCAATCAATGGAGTTGAAAAAAGAGGGATGGGAACCTAATTTTCATTTTGGTTTTGGTCCTTAATCAACCTAATTGTTAGACTGAAACCTTGTTAAGATCAAGGTTCTTAACATCATTAAGAGATTTAACTCATGCATTTATGCATTTAATGTTCCACAAACCATGAAATTTAAACAAATTCAAATAATATTTTTAAAATATAATAAATACTTAAAAATAAATATTAGAGTAATATTGTTCTTCCCAAAATTATAGCAAGAAATAATGTACCCACAAAATTACTAACATATTTTAAAAAATAACTACTGATACATTTTAAAACATAAAATAAATACATATAATTAACATGGGTACATTTAGCAAAATTTAAAAAGTGTAAAAATAAATTAAAAAATATGGGCACAAAGAAATTAATATACGGGTACAAATTAAAATAGAAAAGAAAATTGGTACAAATTGAAAAAGGGTTGCAAATTAAAAATGGGTACAAACTAAAAATAAAAATATATGATAAAAAATTTATCCATAAATATAAATATACCAAATGTAACATTGTTAACACGAAATGAGTATAGGTAGAAATAAAAAATATTTTATTATTAAAATAATTAATGACGTTTATTAATACCTAAGGACCTTGATAGAAAATTAAAAATAAATAAAATTTTAATCAATGAAGTAGTAAAAAGAGAAATAAAAACCTAATTTCTCCTATTATTAATCTAAATACCACGGTAGTGATTAACCCATTTGGTACAAATTTATTCCCATTTGGTATAAATTATTCTTTTAAGACTACGTGCAAATAAGTTCATTAATAGCCTTGCCACTCTAGTTCTTCATGGGCTTCTCGAAGAGAGAATAGTTCTTCATGGGCTTCTCGAAGAGAGACTATACGTCAAAGTAGTATGTCTTTGACCTAACGTGATTTTGTTTTCTGGTTGCTGGTGGATCCAGCGGTGAACAAGACGAAAACTTTGCGTGCATTGGAGTCTTCAAATTATAGAATTATTTCAATTTATTTCAAATTATAGGGATTATCTTTTACATAGGTACAATTATTATTTCTTATATTCTCTTGTGAGCAACACAAGACAAATGAAGCAATATAATAACGCATATCGAGTCAAATAAGGCGTGTCTCTATGTACCATGGATGAATATCGAGAATAAGAAATCAAATTTCAGTCAGATAATGAAATAAAATAATGATCACATTAATTAAAAAGTAGTGAAGTTATATTTCTTATTTCACTCTCACCTCAAGCTCAATAAACATGACACAATTCGAGCATTTTCTAGTAATTTCTCAACTCCTAGAAAAATGGAAAGAATTTTATACAGATATTCCAAATCAAAAAGGAAAATTACAAGGCTTGCACGTTGCGATATAAAAACAAACATTATATAGCAAAACTTTCTTTTTCTTATTTATTTTTCTTATTCTATTAGGAAAAACATTCCGAAAATCTGCTAATTGACAACTGAAATTATGATCGGTTCTCATGTCAATTATTATGATTTGCTATGCTGTCTCGTAGATCACATGGCTAGATACTATCTGGGAATGTGATGACAAAGTCTTACATCGGTGATGGATTAAATCATGCAAGGACTTATAAGAAATTGTGCTCTGTCATTTGGTTTTATAATGGAATTTCAATTTTCTTCACACATCCATCGGTGTCACATTCCGGCCCGGGACGGATCACTTCCCGGGCCCGCTCCACCGTAGCACGATATTGTCCGCTTTGGGCCCCGACCACGCCCTCACGGTTTTGTTTTTGGGAACTCACACGAGAACTTCTCGATGGGTCACCCATCCTGGGAATGCTCTCGCGCGCTACTCACTTAACTTTGGAGTTCCTACGGAACCCGAAGCCAGTGAGCTCCCAAAAGGTCTCGTGCTAGGTAGGGATGGAAATATACATATAAGTATCACACCCCTGGGCGATGTGAGATGTCACAATCGGACTTAAGGTCCTAAAAGGCGCTAGGCATCTAGGTGTGGCCTAGGCGGTTTTTTTATTTTAATTGAATTTATTATATAATATATAAATAAATTTCTATTTATATTTGAAAAATGTATAATTGTATTGTAATATAAATTACAAAATAGAATGACATATAGATTATAAAGTATTAGAATATACTGAAATATGGGGAACAAACATATAAAAAGTGTTCATCCAAGTATTCAACAAGTCTCTTACAATTTAATGAAAAAAAAAGGCAAAATGAAAGTTATCTATTTTATGTATAAATGAGAGTCGCAACCTAGGCGTGTTAGAAAGATTAGGCTGGCTCCTAGGCAGGTCTAGGTGTCATTTCTTTATTTTCAAAAGCATAAGATTTAATCTGGGCAGTAACCTGCTACTTAGCACCTAGACAGGGCTTAGGTGGTAGTTTTTAGAATAGTAACTATACTAATGTGAATTGCAATTGTAATGCTCCAAAATTTGCTTCATAAGACAAAGTAGAAACATTTATACATAATTACATTTAGAAGAAAACACAAGTGATCTCCATTTATTTTGAGAAACGATTTTCATACATTCATCTTTCCCTTTTGTACCACTGTTAATTTTTTTACATAGAAAATTTTATATTCATTATATAGAAAAGTTGATTTTATGTTAAATTCTAAATTAGAGAAAAGGGTTCAAACTTGAGTATAGAGAAATGAGCAGTGTTGTAGCCAACTTGATTAAGCATTCAATTCTAAATATTAAAAATTGATATATAGATAAAAAGGAGTTCAAAAATCAAATCTCTCCCACTTTTATTTTTTATTTAAAATAATAATAATAATAATACAAGAAGGTGCATCGAACCGAGGACGTACCCCACCCCTTACCTAGCTACACCCTAACAATTAGGGGCTCTCTCTCTCTCTCTCTCTCTCTCTCTCTCTCTCTCTCTCTCTCTCTCTCTTAAAAAACGATATTATCTACGCTAAGAGGGTGGGGGAGTATGCTAATCCTCACAATGGGTTAGCCATAATATTGTGGTTCAAATTTGCTTTTGACAAAAATCCAATCTAAAACTACTTACAAGTGAAGAAGAATATTACTAGACTATATTATTAAGTGGCAGTTCTCTCTTTTTTATATACAAGTGATATTTTAAATTATTCTAATCAATGTGAGATAGTTTGAACTCAGATGCAATCGACTGAGCACCCTAATTTAACTAATTGGCTTAACCCAGAATAGCTGATTATAATATGATTTGATAAGCACGGTTGAAGTTACCATCCAACATGGTTCACTTATAAATAAACTTCTTCGCCTTGTTAGAATTCACTCCACAAGGCATCCTCACCTGTCTAACTATTTTGCTCCCTGACTGTCTTCTTTTTCCTGCAGCTCCCAATATTTTGTTCCTTGATAGCAATAATATGGTATCTTCAAACCATGAGAACGCTGCAGGATCCCTAGCCTTTCCCAAAAGACTATGGGGTAAAATAGTTGGATTTGCCTTGAGGCTAAAGAACTTAGGCAAAGAGGATCCAAGAAGGATCATTCATTGTTTTAAAGTGGGACTAGCTCTAACTTTTGTGTCACTCTTCTACTACTTTAAACCACTCTATGACGGCTTTGGCCTTGATGCAATGTGGGCTATTTTAACTGTTGTGGTTGTGTTTGAATTTTCTGTTGGTAAGCAACTTCTGTAAGCTCTCATAATTTAAGTCTTAACGAATAGATTTGATTGTAATTTCTAATATTTGATAATTATGCTATGAAACAATTTCAGGAGCAACACTGGGAAAAGGTTTGAATAGAATGTTGGCAACTTTAACAGCTGGTGCTCTTGGCATTGGGGCTCATCGCTTAGCAACTCTTTCTGGGGAGACTGGGGAGCCTATACTAATTGCTCTCTTTGTTTTTATAATAGGTATAATATAATACTATTAGAAACAATAATTAGAAAATTGATTATTGTACTAATTATGTGTATTTATGATATAAGTCAACCAATTATATCATCTTATAATTTCTTTGCAGCTGGAGTAGTAACATTCCTGAGATTCATTCCCCAAATTAAGGCGAGGTATGATTATGGGTTGATGGTATTTATATTGACATTCTGCTTGATTTCGGTGTCTGGTTATCGGGATGAAGAGGTTATACAAATGGGATTCGAGAGGCTATCGACAATTGTCCTTGGAAGCTGTGCTGCTGTATTTGTATGCACTTTCATATGTCCGGTATGGATTGGGGTGGATCTTCACAATCACATTGCTACCAACATCGAAAAGCTTGGGAATTTCTTGGAAGGTACATATACTAAAATACAACAGTGGTTTTATGCTGCCTATATGAAGATTAATATTCTAAGTTAGATATAACATTCATCAATGCCTGCAAAGGTTATGATAGGTGATTCAACTGCAGAAAAAATATCATTTGCACTTGGAACCCTACTAAAGTAACAAAAGGATCTAACCTTAAATAACCTTAGCAGAACATATATTTTTCCCCTTTTTATAGGAAAATCTTGTGCATCCTAGTATAAGGAAAATACATTTATGAGACACGAGCACAGTCAGATTAGTATTTGCCTCTATCTTACGTTGTTTGATTTTTCTTTTCGTTATTACTATCAGGAACCATCAAAACTTAGCCAGTTAAGACTAATTATTTTCAGGATTTGAAGACGGATACTTTAAAATATCTGAGGAAGGACAGCCTATAAACAAGTCATCATCTCTTCAGGGATATAAAAGTGTTTTAACTTCAAGTAGCAAGGAAGAAATCATGGTGAGAATTATATACCTTTCTCATCCTCTATAACTTTCTCACCAAGGCTTTTATGCTTGAATTCCACTCTGAATTATTTAACTTTTATTGTCCAGGCCAATTTGGCAAAATGGGAACCCTGCCACGGCAAGTTCAGATTTCGTCATCCATGGAATGAGTACTTGAAAGTTGGGAGCGTAACTCGCCAGTGCGCTTTCAAAATTGAATCTCTCAACCACTACCTTACCTCTGAGATCCAAGTATGATTATGAAACCCTTTCACCAATTTATATCTAAATGTTATGTATGCATTTCAATACCAATTTAGTAGGTCTATTATAACTTGCGTTTTGGTAATCTTACAGTCACCACCAGAAGTTCGAAGTATAATTCAAGGGGAATGCACAGTTATTAGCTCAGAATGTGGGAAAGCATTGAAGGAACTAGCATCTGGAGTTCGAAAAATGACTAAATCATCAGCAGCAGAACCTCACATTACGAACTCAAAAGCTGCTGCTGAAAACCTCAAAGCTGTAATCAGATCTAGCTTGTCTAAACACTGCGATTACCTAGAGATACTACAAGCAGGAGCAGTAGCTTCTCTACTGTTTGAAGTTGTCAAATGTACAGAGGAAATTGCTGGTGCTGTTCATAAACTAGCATCCCTGGCACACTTTAAGAATGATAAGCCTAGAGTGACCCCAGAGACGCAAGAATTACCTTCACAGGGAGCGGTAAATCCAGTATCAGGCATCGATGAGGCACATCATGTTATAACGATAAATCCATCTCAAAGTTTACGTGAAAGTGAGAACTCGTCCGCACCAGTACTGGCTCCAAGAATGGAAGTGTAGACTTTGGAAATGAGTAGTTTTTAGTTCTCTGTCAAGAAATGAAGTGATAGATGTGCTTGTAATCGTCATATGTTTTTTTTTTCTCCCTGTTAGACATTAGCATATATACTGTTAGGGAGTTCATGTGTTGCTTTTTCCCTAGAGCTTCCACTTGAAGCTCAGAGGTTTGAAGCAGTTTATATTTGTGCTTTCTGCAAATAATGAATTGCCTTGCTCAAAACAGAAAATGCCTCACTTGTCTTCTTTCATAATTCAATTCAAATTATTCTGGATTTGAGGTATACCGGAATTAGTTTAGTGTATAAATATGATTAGATAGTTTGATCAGCTTTGATTCATTTAGACATGGTTTTAATAAACAAATTTACGGACTAACCTGAGATTCATGAAATAATTCGTACAGTAATGCTACAAGTTGCTCTACCAGAAATACAATTAAGAACAAAATCAAGATTAAACACGAACCCACAAAAAACCAGTATTCAACGCTGTTCACCTGCACAAAGTAAACATGCTTTTCGTGGTTGCCGAAGGAAGACTGATTTAAAACTTGAAGTCTCTAGATCGTCACGAGTTAGTTGGTCTTCCTACTAGAATTAACTTTTAGTATAAAGCGTGTTTCTCGCAAAATAAACCTATCTTGTTTTATTTATTTAGGCATGGGACAAAAATTTAAGCGTGATATTAATAATATAGGAATCAAACTCTTATAGTGACTAATAAATTATTTTGGTCATTCCGTAAAAAATTTATCAAAATTCTCGTTAAGTGAAGGGGTTTGTTTGACCAAAATACCCTTAAAAAGCCAGTCAAATGGTCGTTCATATGACAATCTAACGAGGATATTGATAATTTTTTTTATGAAATGATCAAAACGATTTACAATGGACAAACTTAGAAAGCATTCTATCCATTTTCATTGTCAATGACCCAAATAAGAAGTTATCCAATCTCAAATATTATTTTAGCCGAAAAGCCGTAAAATATTTCGAGTCCTCCGATTGAGAATTTCGAAATTAAACATTCTTTTAAAGCCCATACCTAGTCAAGAAGCATATTGCTGAAATTTGACCTTTGGTGACTCATTAATCCTCGTACCGTCTGTATAAGAAAACAATATTCAATCTTGAGCTCTGCGTTATTTAATTCCTTTTCTTGGCCTTGTTGCTCAAGACCAAGAGCTCCCATACAAACTCCATCTTAATAGCACAAACGATATTTGAGGAATCCAACTCAAAAACTCCAATAAAAAAGTGAACGCTCTTAATTAACTAAAATACAATGCATACATTCTTTTTTTTTTTTAGGAAGTTTTAACGAAAAATCCACGGTATTGTTCACTTTTACGAAAATCCACATTTTTATACTAAAAAGTCAAACCTAGTACTATTCAATTTACTCATTATTTTGTTCTTATCGTTAAAACTCAAAGTTTTTAAGTCATTTTCATTAATTTTTTTTTTAAGCAAACAAATTGGGAGACCTACCCAAATTTTTTTAAGCAAACAAATTGTGACTCATTTGAGTCGTTTCTTATGAATAATTTAAATTTGGGAGACCTACCCAAATTTTGCCATGTTCTAAACATCTTGAATGCAGATAACTTATTTTCTAAAGCACTGCTAGTTAGGCCTGGCAAACGGGTCGTGTCTGTCAGGTTCGTGTCGTTTTCGTGTAACACTTGTTATCCTAACGGATCGTATCGTGTCGCACTCGTTATGACCCGTTATGAAAAATATATTTATCTTCTTAAATTTGCACATACCACACATTGCCACATAAATATTACTTCAAAACATTAAAACACATTTGTCGTTTAAGTACTACATCTACACTCGAAAATAAGAGCCTAACAAACAAACATTCATACACTACTAGTCTATTATAAAATATTAAATGTGCAAGGATATGAAGCCTTTCTCAAAAGTTTAAACCTTACCAATGGAACTCAAAGTTTGCATGTTATTACTTTTACAAAATCCTCAATTTTCATCGATCATCATGACATAAGATTTTGTGGTATCCACTAGTGTGAATATTTTAAATTGAAGATCGAATTCATTCATTGTATTCACATAGGGTCAAGGAGTGTAGCTATAAAAAAATCATCAAAATCGGAGTTAAAATAACCGTTAAATCGTGATTTTTCGTTGATAACCGTCGAAAAGTTTTATCCCGTTACTTCATCTCTGAATGTTTGTTTTTTACAATTATGGGATCTCGAAGTATATACAAACATGTTTGACGGTTGGATTGTTGAAACTAGTTTCATAGAATGTGTATCCCATCAAAACAATAAATTCACTAACACTTAAGAGTTTATTCATACTTTCATTATGTATAACATAAGATTTTGAGTTATCCATTAGTGTAAATATTTTAAATTGAAGATCGAGTTCATTCATTGTATTCATATAGGGTCAAGGAGTACAGTTGTAAAAAAATGATCAAAATCAGAGTTAAAATAACCATTAAATCGTGATTTTTAACCATTGAAAAGTTTTGTCCTGTTACTTGATCACTAAATGTTTGTTTTTTTGCAATTTTTAGCGTATACGATCTCGAAGCATATACAAACAAGTTTGATGGTTGGATTGTTGAAATTAGTTTCGTAGAACACGTATCCCATTAAAACGATAGATTCACTAACACTTAAGAGTTTATTCATACTTTCATTATGTATAACATAAGATTTTGTGGTATCCACTAGTGTAAATATTTTAAATTGAAGATCAAGTTCATTCGTTGTATTCATGTAGGGTCAAGGAGTGTAGCTGTAAAAAATCATCAAAATCGGAGTTAAAATAACCGTTAAATCGTGATTTTTCGTTGATAACCGTCGAAAAGTTTTGTCCCGTTACTTGATCTCTGAATGTTTGTTTTTTGCGATTTTTTGTTGATGCGATCTCGAAGCATATACAAACAAGTTTGACGGTTGGATCGTTGAAATTAATTTTGTAGAATTCGTATCCCATCAAGTTCAATGGTGTATGTATATATATACATATATATATATATATATATATATTAAGTAGATTTAAATTTATTTATTTTGTACGTATAATACTTAAGAAATTGAATGGTATGTATATTTAAGCCGATCCTGTCACATCCCGGCCCGGGGCAGATCACTTCCCGGGCCCGTTCCACCACCGTAGCACGATATTGTCCGCTTTGGGCTTACCATTCCCTCACGGTTTTGTTTTTGGGAACTCACGAGCAACTTCCCAGTGGGTCACCCATCATGGGATTGCTTTAGCCCCCTTCTCGCTTAACTTCGGAGTTCCTACAGAACCCGAAGCTAGTGAGCTCCCAAAAGGCCTCGTGCTAGGTAAGGATGAGAATATACATATAAGGATCACTCCCCTGGGCAATGTGGGATGTCACAATCCACCCCCTTTAGGGGCCCGACGTCCTCGTCGGCACACACGCGACCAGGGTTAGGCTCTGATACCAATTTTCACATCCCGACTCGAGGCGGATCACTTCCCGGGCCCGCTCCACCACCGTAGCACGATATTGTCCGCTTTGGGCTTACCATTCCCTCACGGTTTTGTTTTTGGGAACTCACAAGCAACTTCCCAGTGGGTCACCCATCATGGGATTGCTCTAGCCCCCTTCTCGCTTAACTTCGGAGTTCCTACAGAACCCGAAGCCAGTGAGCTCCCAAAAGGCCTCGTGCTAGGTAAAGATGAGAATATACATATAAGGATCACTCCCCTAGGCGATGTGGGATGTCACAGATCCAATGGTCACCGATTTTTAATATTTAATATATATATATATATATATATATATAATTATTATAGTTTTTAGGGGTATAAAATTGTTAAATTAATGTATATAATTATTATAGTATTTTTTTAGGGTATCGTGTTACCCACGTGTATACCCGAACCAACCTGTTATCTTAACAGGTGCTTATCAGGTTACCCGATAACGACCCGATTCATTATTGTGTCGACCCGAACATCTGTTAATTTCATGTCGTGTTGTTCCAGGTTATCGGGCCGTGTCAGGAATTGCCAGGTCTATTGCTAGTATCCAAATTTTGGGGAATAAAATTTAGGGTCCTTTTGGTTCCGGTCCCTAATTAACCTAATTGTTAGAATGTAATCTTATTTGTTTAAATAGTCTGATCAAGGTACCTAGCATCATTTAAGGAATTTAAGTCATGGATTTATGCATTCAATATCCCACAAATTATGAAATTTAAAAAAATCCAAATAATATTGTTACAAACTTAAAAATCAATAATAGAGTAATTTGTTCTTTATATAGTTCTAACAAAAAAAAAAATTGTACCCACGTAATTATTAATATAGTGCAAGAAATAACTATTGATATATTTTAAAACATAAAATAAACACATATAATTAGCATGGGTATGTTCATAAAAAAAACTATTGGTACAAATTAAATTAAATGTATGGGTACACATTAAAATTCAAAACTATGGGTGCAAATTAAATTGAAAATATGGGCACATATTAAATTTCAAAATTATGGATACAAATTAAAACTAAAAAGAATATTGGTATAAATTAAAAAAAAAAAAGAAGATACAAATTATAAATAGAAATATATGGAAAAAAAATACTAAAAAGATTATATTTGAATATGAGTAATGCTTTTTTCTAAATTGACATATAAAGACCTGTAAATAATTTAATATTCAAATAATGACATGAAAAAGGGTCCAAGAGATCCTGATCAAAAACGAAAAAAGAATAAGGTTTTAATTAATAATAAGGAGAAACGAGGGATGAGAACCTAATTTATCCTAAAATTTATGAATAATTTGAAGCCTCTTCATTTGTTTTTAGCAATAATGATTACATTCCATCGCAATATAAAAATAAAATAACATGAAAAGCAATTGAAAATTGGGGATTATGTTTTTGATAGGTGGTGTAACTACACAGATACGTCATCCACAGATTTATTATTGACTCGCCTAACAAGTTTCACCTTTAAAATACAGGATTTTATTCAAAGCCTCGGTTTCTTTGTTTTGGACAAGAATATTATTGTTGGATTAGACAAATAATTGCATTTCAAAAACGTCGGAAAATAATGCTAATAAATTTCAAACAAATAACTACAAATTTGCAAAGTGGGAATGAAATCAACGGAATTGACATCGATTTCGGGGAAATAAGCGGCATTTTGAATTAATTGTCATGGAAACCGCATGTGGTCATGTGAACGTACAAAGAAGAAACCAGAGCGGAGAAATCATAGAAGAAAAAGAAGGTGGAGGGTTGTGCGTTAGCGCTCGCGTTGTGCGACTGGTTTTATGAACCCAGTGGTATTCTGGACTCAAAGTCCAAGACCCGGAATCCTATTCATGTTATGCTTGTACCTCATCAAACAACAACTTGACCTCGCGTTCAATTTAATGGTAGCTGGTCTACAAAACAGGCTTAGAGCATCTCCATCATTGTAAAGGTATTAGGTTTGAATTTCGAAAATGACGAATTTGATGTTATGCTTGTACCTCATCAAACAACAACTTGACCTCGCGTTCAATTTAATGGTCATATTCAATCTAAGCTGGTCTACAAAACAGGCTTAGAGCATCTCCATCATTGTAAAGGTGTTAGGTTTGAATTTCGAAAATGACGAATTTGATGTTATGCTTGTACCTCATCAAACAACAACTTGACCTCGCGTTCAATTTAATGGTCATATTCAATCTAAGCTGGTCTACAAAACAGGCTTAGAGCATCTCCATCATTGTAAAGGTGTTAGGTTTGAATTTCGAAAATGGCGAATTTGATGTCAAATTCGACTGCCCATTATGTGGCTTAATTGAGTATGCAAGTTTGCCTATCCTACAACATATGAGTAGGGAAATTAGGTCCCACAACTCTTTATATAATAAAATATCGTATGTGAAAAAAGATGACAAAATAAAATATAGAATTAGGAATCTGGATCCTCTTCGTGAAGATTCCGTAAATCCGTTAATCATGTGGTCAAAAATTTAGTTTATCTGGCATTACTCCTTTTCATAAGAAAATTGAGTAGTTTTTAAAGTACAATTTGGCCTACTCTACTTGCCTACACCATTGGACAGGGCGACACTCATCTTCTTGCCTTTGTTCCTCATCCCTTCATGTAATTTGAAATCCAAACTATTGTTTGAAAAAAATCATATTAACTAGCATTCCTTGCCCTTGAGCATTCTATCCATTTAACTAGAGCAATCATAAAATTCTAAAGAGATGGTCGAAATTCTCCTAAAGATTGCATAAAGTCTAAAGAGGGTCAAAATTTTGCCAAATTTGTTCCTTTAATGTGAAATTTTAGCTCAACCACCTTTTTAAATCCTGGATCGTGTTTGAACGTGAGAAGGTTCAGACAACAAAGTTGCACGTTCAGTTTTGACATAAAAGTTCCACCTCTAGTATAGTTTTTTAGCTTCGACCTGCCATTGGAGATGCTCAGACAATCTGTAGTAGAGATGTCAAAAGAAAAATGTCAAATATAAATTTGATAGTTTATGTAGCAATTAAAATGTCAAATGTAAATTTCATCTTAATTAAACCCATATGTTTATTCAAATAATACTTGCAGGACCTACTTAATGAATCAATTAAAACTGATTTTCATCCATATATATAAAGCGAGAGCCGCAAAATAATGAAGCATTCCAAAATGCCAAGAATATTCCTAGGTTTCCTTTACAATCAAAATCCAAAAAAAAAAAAAAAAAAAAAAAAAAAACGAGGACAAAAATGCAAAAAAGAACTTAATTTATCAGAAACGGTATTGGAAACAAAACATAGCAATTAAAATAATAAAAAAATCATGATAATTATCCTCTAAAAGTTAGCAGTTATGGAGAGTAGAGAGAGATAAATGATAAAGGCAACAAAAAAAAATTAAAAATAAGAAAAATTATACCTAAAGTATACTTTTAATACTTAATTATTTCAAAAGAGAAACAACTTTTTTATACACATATTTGATGACATCATAAATGTTATTTCAAGTGATGAAATTACCCTTCGAGGCAGACACACCTGCCCGTCCCAAACGCCCGACAGATAACATTGATGCACTTGTTATACTGGCTGCACTTTATTTTCACACTTAGGCATGCTTACCACGTGGAATCACTCCTATTCCCAAAAGTCAGCAGCCATTTACTATTTTTCACATTTTGCATCTTCCTTATTGGTGTCAAGTCTTTTTCTTCTTTTTTTTTCTTTGCCGCCACACCAGCTTGCAACCTCCTTCGTCCTTCAATCATTCTGACTCAATGAAATTCAAAATTTTCAAACACAAATACCACTTTAACCCGCCCACCCAAACCGAAAACTAATTGTGTTGGGTGAGTCGGAGTAACAAATTGTTCAATCCGTGATGGGTTGGTCGAATGATGACTCAAGAATAATTTATCGGCCTACGGGTTGCTTTTAAACAGACTAAAAAATGAACAATGCTTGGAGAAGGAAACAATTTTGATGAAGAATCGTATTTGTTTTATTTTTTATTTATTTTTATTTTCGATAGAACATAGTTGGATTTCCAATACGAAAAGAGTTGGATTTCAAATAAAAAGAGTTGGATTTGTTAAGTGAGGTTAAGTGGATGGCCAGTTGCCAAACTTGTTTACAAAAAATATACAAAATTGGTTATACTAAAAATTATACAAAGATACCATATTTTTATACCACCTTAGATGACATCTGATGTGGACAGCCACATCATTTGAAAAAACCCAAAGAAAGGAAGGAGAAAAACTCCTCGTATACCACAATCATCATTTAATTAACTAGTTTTTTTCAATTATTAGTTTATTAAACAATGAACTAAATTTAAAATTTGATTAATTCAAATGATATAGTTGTTCATATCAAATGCAACCTAAGGTAAGATGGTATGAAAATGTGATACAAAAATATGGTATGAATAACATTACTCTTATACAAAACTGATTTAACATATATTTGAAACTAATTCTATAAAAATAGTTAATGACAGGTTAGGCTGATGACATGTATGTAGTTTTATTGAAAATATACAAACTAATTCTATTAAAGCTATACAAAAAGATTCTACTAAAAAAGTATACAAAACTCATTCTACATGAATTTGAAACTGATTATGCAAAAATGGTCAAAGACGAGTTGAACTGATTCAATATAAAATGGTCGAAGACGGGTTGAACTGATTCTGCAAAAAAATGGTCCAACAGGTTCAACTAATTCTACAAAAAAATGATTGAAGACGGGTTGAACTGATTCTGCAAAAATGGTCGATGACGGGTTGAAGTGATTCTGCAAAAATGGTCGAGTACGAGTTGAAGTAATTATGAAAAAAATGGTTGAGGACGAGTTGAAGTGATTCTGCAAAAATGGTCAATGATGGGTTTAACTGATTCTACAAAAATGGTCAAGGATGGTTTGAATTGATTCTGCAAAAATAGTTAAAGATGGGTTGAAGTGATTCTACCAAAATTGTCCAAGAAGTGTTGAAGTGATTTTGCAAAAATGGTCAAGGATGGGTTGAATTGATTCTGCAAAAATGGTCAAAAACTGGTTGAAGTGATTGTGCAAAAATGTCGAACACGGGTTGAATTTATTCTGCAAAAATGGTTGAGGACAAGTTGAACTGATTCTGCAAAAATGGTCGAGGACGAGTTGAACTGATTTTGCAAAAATGGTTGAGGACGAATTAAATTGATTCTGCAAAAATGGTCGAAGACGGGTTGAACTGATTCTAGTAATAAATGATACAAACTAATCGAAGATAGGTTGAACGTATGACACATATTAATTTTGTTGGAGTTGTGAGGGTTGAGTTCTATTAATAGCCTTAAAGTCTTAGGGGTATGACGGGTATTTTAAAACATTGTTTTCATGTTTTTGGGCTCAGCGTTAGTTATTTTTATGTTTTTGTCTCTCCTTTACATGTTTAAAAACTAGTGAAGTTACTTGCAATATAATGAACGTTTTTGTTTCTATATATAAAACTCCCTTAAAAATAAAACAAATAGATAATCCAAACTAAAATGGCAAAACCGTTCAGAAGGAAAGAGGATGAACGGGACGTCATTTTTGAAACTGCTATGAGCAGTTATCGTTTGGTTTTTTAAATGGATATTGATGGGAAAGCCCCTCAAAAAATTTCGACTGGCTGGGTTTCTTTTTTAGTTATTTTTCTCTTTTATTCACCGTAATTTCTTGATGCATGAATTCTAACAAATATTACATAGAATATGGGTACTTCCATTTTGATTAGTATGGCTGTTGCTGTATTTAAGGTTATTAAACAAAAAGAAACAAATATTTGACCAAAAAAAAAAAAAAAAAGAAACAAATAAAAGTAAAGGGACGTGATGGATAACTCCTCCATTTTAGGACGATATATTAATATCTCACAAAATTATATTAAACAAAAAGAAACAAATAAAAGTAAAGGGACGTGATAAATAACTCCTCCATTTTAGGATGAGATATTAAAGTCAGGTATAACTGCATTGAACATCATTTTAGGAAAGAAATATTAAAAAATAAAGTAAAAAAAGGCGACATGGTGAATACTACTCTCTATTTTAGGAGAAAAAGATATTAAACAGAAAAATTCAAATTTGTTATATTGGAAAAAAAAAAAAGGAAAAAAAGAAGAAACAAATAAAACAACAGCATTGTGGATAACTTCTCCTTGTTGTAGGCCTAATTTATTGAACTGTATTTAGGACGAGAGAGGAAGAGGGCCAGCGGGCAAAAGAGAGAAGAGAGAGATGTAATTTTGATGTGTGTATTGTATCACCCCATTGTGCCTTTATTTATAGTAGTAGGAAATGTTAAATCCTTACCCTAATAGGATTATAACTCTAATAAGATATTAACTACTAAAGGGAATATTCAAAGATATGTGAAGAGATCAGCCAGGTTGTCCTAGGAATGGATTTGCTTGACTTCAATGTTCTGATGCTGTTGTTACTGGTGAGAATGAAAGAACTTCAACGCTATGTGCTTAGTGTGGTCTTCCTTGATGTATGCCTTCTTTAACTGCTCGATACATGCTGCATTGTCTTCAAAGATCATTATAGGAAGGTCAACGATCGATATATTCCATGACTGCTCTCAACCAAAAGCACTCACGCGATACTTCATGCAGGGCAAAAATCTCAACATGGTTCGAAAAAGTCGCAACTAGCATTTCCTTATTAGACCTCCAAGATATAGCAGTGTTTCTAACGGTAAAGACATAGCCCGTTTGAGAACATGCCATGTGCGGGTCAAACAGATAACCAGTATCTACGTAACCAACGAGGCAAGAATCAAGTCGAGGACAGAAAGAGGAGGCAGCTCCTCTCAAGGATTCATGGGTGTAGATTAACCTCAAATCCATTGTACCCTTGAGATAGTTGAAAATGTCTTTAACACCAATCCAGTGTATGCGTGTAGGCGCGTTGCTGTATCTAGCCAAAAGATTAATAGCGAAGGAGATGTTGGGTCTAGTGCATTGAGCCAAGTACAATAAAGCACCAATTGCACTTAGGTATGAAACTTCATTCTCTAAAATGTCTTCCTCATCCTCATTGGGATGAAAGGGATCTTGTTTAGCATCTATAGTCTTAACATCTATATGAGTACTCGAAGGCTTCGCTTTATCCTCATTAAGTCTTAGCATCTCGTTTAGCATCTATAGTTTTAGCATCTCGTTCAGCATCTAAAATCTCTTCCGATATGGTTCATGTCGTCAACATAAACTGCAACGATCGCAAATCCGGAATGTGACTTCTTGATAAACATGCATGGGTATAGTTTGTTGTTCACATAACCCTGACTTGTCAAATATTCACTCAGATGGTTATACCACATTCACCCGGATTGTTTCAAGCCATATAGTGATCTCCTTAAACTAATCGAGAGAGTGTTCCGTGGTCTAGAACTATTTGAATCAGTTAATGGAAGTTTTTCTGGAACTTTCATGTAGATTACCGTATCTAGATCCCCATAGAGATACGCGGCTACCATGTCCATAAGCTGCATATTCAGTTTTTTAGAAACTACCAAATTGATAAGGTAGCTAAACATTATGACGTCCATTATAGGGGAATACATCTCCTCGTAATCAATCCCAGGGCGTTAAGAGAAACCTTGCCCTACAGGGCGTGCTTTGTATCACACTATTTCATTCTTCTCATTACGCTTCCTCACGAAAACCCACTTGTAGCCCATGGGCTTCACATGTGGTGGAGTAGGAGCCACAGACCTAAACACCTTACGTTTTGCAAGCGAATCGAGTTCAACTTGGATTGCTTGTTTCCAATTTAACCAGTCCATTTTACGTTGACATTCATCAACGGAACGTGGTTCAATGTCATCACTAAGCATGATGTCAGAATCAACTGTATACGCAAATGCATCATCGATAATCATCTCATTCTGATTCCAAACCTCATCCAATACTGCGTAATGGACCAAAATCTCACTATTCTCAGGAGGTCGGTATGTCTCATCTAAGACATCATTGGTCGGATTCAGACTAAGGTTATTAGTTTGTGCCGTTTTCCTATTCCGGGTTTGTGAATCCTTTGAACCAGAGGGTCTGCCATGCTTCAGGGTAGGAGCAGATGATTGACTAGCCACCAATATACCGGGCCGCGTGGGAGGTGCGGCCCCCTCACCCTCGGGGACAATCTAGCCTTCTAAGGCGGTGATACGGCATACGTTAAGTACGTTCATCCTTGCAGGTGCATTTGCAGCCGGTATATGTGATCTCGTCACCATTGCTAGATCAATAAAAGTACCCGGCATGCTTTGAGCAATACTCTGAATATCTCGAATACTTCGCACTTTAGTTTCAGACTGAGGGGTGCGGGGATCCAAATGAGACATAGTGGGAGTAATCCATGACAATTCGCAGCGTTCTACTGGAACGTTAGTGATCTTATCTCCCCCTAACGACAGGAAAACTGTTATCAAAGTGACAATCTGCAAAACATGCGGTAAAGTGATTTCCTGTCAAGGGTTCTAAGTAGCGAATAATTGATGGCAAATCATAACCGACGCAGATTCTCTTTTTTCTCTAAGGACCCATTTTAGTACGTAGTGGCGGCGCTATTGGCACATAGACTGCGCACCCATACACACGTAAATGCGAGACGTCAAGCTCATATCCAGTAACCAACTGTAATTGTGGGCCTCAGGTGGACCAACATAGCTGCATGAAATATTGCATGGTCTCAGGCAGATAGGGGCAAGTTGGTTAGCATAACCAAAGTTTAAGTTATCATTTGAATGTGATTTATGAAAGCTTCTGCTAAGCCATTTTCGGTGTGAACATGGGGTACATGATGTTCAACTTCAATCCTAACAGACATGCAATAATCATCAAAATTCTATGGTGTAAACTCTCCAACATTATCTAGTCAAATCAACTTATAGTATAATCAGGGTGGTGAGCCCTAAGCTTAATAATTTGTGCTAGGAGTTTTGCAAATGTAGTATTGCGTTTGGACAATAAGTAGACATATAACCACCACGTTGATGCATCAATCAACACCATGAATATCTAAATGGTCTGCATATTGGTTGGATAGGTCCAAAAATATCCTCTTGAATCCTCTGAAGAAACTTTGGCGGTCGTGAATAATCTTTGTAAGTGAAGGTTGAATGTTCAACTTCCCCAGGAAGCATGCTTTGCAAAGCGGACGGTGATGCCCATGTGATACTTTGAGGATACGGCGCATCATATCACGTCTGGGGTGTCTCATTCAATCATGCCAAAGCATGAGAGTGCTCTGAAACCCAGCCATAGGGTCGGCCACTTGATGGGTCTCCACGAATCGAATGGTTGTTATGTACAACCCACTTGGTAGACGTTCTAGCTTCTCGTGAATGCGTTTCTGGCCATATTCGTAAGAAGCGATACAAAGAAGTTCAGAACCATTCTCTTTAGTGGTTTCAACATGATATTGATTATCTCGAATATCTCTAAAACTCAACAACCTTCTGCTGGAACATGGAGAATATAGTGCCTTTTTAATGGTTAATTCAGTACCATTGGACAACATATTACGGGCCTTTCCGTATCTTTCTATCAGATTGGATGGGCTTGAGAGGGTTGTCAGAGGTGCATTTTTAGGTATGAAGTTAGTAAAATAGTGTTTCTCACGCAATATGGTGTGTGGTGGCACTATAAGCCAGACAACTAACTTCCCCACTAGTCATACCTAGAAATAAATTAATTGAATCGGTCACATGCATAAATATAATTTCATTCATTCAATTAATCAATTCGAGAAATATTATCCATAAAATAGTTATTAATTCAAAACAAACCAATCCAAACAAATAATTCCAAAGATTTAGAAAAATTGTCCAAAAATTAAACCATAAACCTAAAATTTAAGGGAGGGGTTCGGTCACTCCTAGTGGGTTTGGCTAGTAGGGGTGTAACAACGCCCTAACATGTCTTAGAAAAATAAAACTTTATTCTTCCATGGGAGTGGATGCCTCCTGAAAATCTGAAACCTCCAGTGTTGTAGTAGTATCTTCGGGATGTTCTACATGCACAAAGTTAGTCTCACGAAGGGAATGATACTTGGTAATAGTCTCGGGGGTAGCTCGGCATACACGTGACCAATGATCATTTGATCCACAGCGATATCACATGTCCTGTTCAGTGGAAGTCGATTGAACGATAGTTTTTCCCTTATTCTTAAAGTTTGGGGCCTTAGGTGCAAGGGGTTAGGGCTTCTGGGTCAAATTTCCTCCCTTGGGTGAGACTTTGTTTTGTTGACCTTGGGCCCATAGTGGGGCTTGCCGCCAATTTCCACGACCACGACAGGGTTTTCATCAGTTATGGCTGTTAGAATTAGTAGCATGCACTTCAGGCAGAGTGTTCGAGCCAGTGGGTCGAGCTTAATAATTCTTTATCAAAAGCTGGTTCTGTTTTTCAGTAATAAGTAAAACAGATATCAAATCTGAAAATTTGGTGAACTTTTATGCCCTATATTGTTGCTGCAGGACAATATTAGTGGCATTGAAGGTCAAATAGGTATTCTCTAGGAGATCCTGTTCAGTTAAGTCCCATTTACAGAATTTAAGTAGTGATCGAATTATACAAACTTCAGAGTTGTATTCATTCACAGACTTAAAGTCTTGGAAGTGTAAATGCTACCAGTCATGTCTTAGTTCAGGCAAGTAAATGTCTTTCTGGTGATCTAAGTGATTGGCCATAGTGAGCCAAATGGTACATGGATCCTCTTCTATGAGGTACTTGATCTGCAGTGCATCATGGATGTGTTTGCGGATGAAGATCATAGCAATAGCTTTCTGATATTCGTCGACGGGTTCATCGTCGGTAGGTTCCTTGATAATATCTCTAAGACTCTTTGCAGTAAGATAAAACTTCACATCTTGAACCGACTTTAGGTAGTTTTTTCCAGAGATTTCCAGAGCGTTGAAATCGAGCTTGTTCAAGCTCAACATGTCCCTAAAATTAGAGGGTACAACAAAATGTGGTTAGTCGTATGGAAAACCATAGATATATATCGTAGAACATACGGGTTCTATAGACATGTATTGGTTTAATTTAAGCATGAAAGCTATGGGTTCATGTGGTAAGACTTGAATGAAAACTGCAGGTTTCAACGACACTAAATTTGAAACTACAAGTTCGATTTAGTTATGAACGTTTGATTTATGTATAGAGGTACATGCAAGAGCACAGGAGACAATATACAATAAAGTGTAGTGAATTTGTGGATTGCTTCAGGAACCCAAGTGTGAGTGCATTGAGACTACGAAAGATAATCAACGGTCATTAATTGCCAAAAAGTGAACTTCAGGTCAACAATTTTGGATTAATTATCAGAATAATGGACTGCTAGTCACTTTAATTAATTAAATATATTGTAACCCTTCAAGATTGATCGTAGAAGCAAAAATAATAATAACATTCAGGTTAAAATTATAGCCTAATTTCAGTGGGCTTAGGTGTCGTGTGAGGGGCAAGGCCCTAAAAGGGGTTTTAATGGGCCACGGGTTAGTTGCGGAGCAACCTAATCATCGTTGTAGGCCATGCTCCATGTGTCTGGGACAAGCCTATCAATTTTGCTGTTGGTTTGTGGGCCACAAAAGGCGTAAGTGCACAGGCTCAGTGTGGAGCTGGCCTGGGATGGGTGCGCACGAAGCCTAATAAGAGCTAGCTTTGTTGTGGGCCAGTTTTAGGCAAGCCCAACTACATGGGCTGGCTTTGGTGATCGCGGGCCAAGATAAATGGTGAGCCCAGTAAGCAAAGCTTACTGTAGGCGGGTCGGGTCATATGCAGGCAAAGCCCAACAAGCAAAACTTGCTGGCTTGACGGGCTGAGATAATGATAGAACCCAGCAAAGGCTTGTTAGCCTGCTAGAGTGGACTTAAGGCTTCGAGCCAGTGCATAAACTAACCCAGGCCGAGGCCTAGTTGCAGTGTAGTGCCAATAAGCCCACGGGGCTGCTGCGAGAGGTTCATAGCGTCGAGCCTCGAGAACACGATCCAATAAAAATGGTCTAACTTAAAAGTTGGCAAGTAGGGCTCCCTGGTGATCCACTCCCAAAACCGCCCCAGTAGATTTTAGGTTGGTTAGAAGAGGAACACGACATGCATAAAGAGCATTAAGAGACTGTGAGATTTCTTACTGAAAGCATTTGCTACATTATTCGCACGACCAAGGTGCTATTAATAGTGCAATCATAATCACTGATAAATTCCATCCATCTACATTGCCGGAGATTAAGTTCTTTCTGAGTAAAGATATACTTGAAGCTTTTATGGTCAGTGAAGATTCGACATGTTTCCTCATAAAGATGGTGCTGCCAAATTTTTAGAACAAAAACAATAACGGCTAATTCAAGATCATGAGTAGGGTAGTTCATTTCATGGGGCTTTAATTGTCATGAAGCATACGCAATCACCTTTCCATGCTGCATCAACACACAACCCAGACCATTCAAAGAGGCGTCATTGTAGATCTCGAAGTATCCATTATCATCGGGAAATGCCAACACAGGCGCATGAGTGAGACAGTACTTCAACTGTTGAAAACTCTATTCACAATCATCACTCCCTTCAAATTTAACTCATTTCCTGGTCAACCTTGTCAAAGGCAGTGCTATGGCTGAGATGTCTTTCACAAAACGTCGATAATAACCAATAAGACTAAGAAAACTCCGTACTTCCGTGACAATATGAGTTGCTCCCAATTTTCCACTGCTAATATTTTATGAAGATACACGAGAAAACCCTGAGCTGATATCACATGTCCCAAGAATGACACCTGATCTAGCCAAAACTGGCATTTACTGAATTTAGCATACAATTAATTCTCCCTTAGCTTCTTCAAAACCAAACGTAAATGTCTAGCATGGTCAGTCTCGCTCTTAGAATACACTAGAATGTCATCGATGAAGACAATTATGAATCTATCAAGATACGGACGGAATACCCGATTCATTAGGTCTATAAAAGCAGCTGGAGCATTAGTTAACCCAGTGGCATCATGAAAAACTCATAATGACCATATCGAGTTCGGAAAACTCTTTTCGAAACATCATCACTTTTAATCTTCAACTGATAATAGCCAAACCTTAGATCGATTTTCGAGAAAACACAAGCACCACGAAGCTGATAAAAAAGATCAGCAATATGAGGCAATGGATAACAGTTTTTAATTGTCACCCGATTCAGCTGTCTGTAATCGATACATAGCCTCAACATTCCGTCTTTCTTACTCACAAACAAGAGTGGAGCTCCCTAAGGAGAAGTGCTCGGCTGAATAAACCCCTTACCAACAGGTTCTTGCAACTGGGTTATTAATTCCCTCAACTTCTTAGGAGCCATACAATAAGAAGTTCGAGAAATAAGGTTGGTACCTGAAATTTGGTCGATGGTGAACTAAACTTCACTATCTGGTGGTAGGCCAGGTAAATCGTCAGGAAAAACATTAGGAAAATGTCTGACCCGAACGTCTTCCACAAGAACATGAGTATCCTCAGTCATCATTACATGAGCTACGTAGCTCTGACAACCCTTCCTCGACATTCGCTTTGCCCTCATGGTAGAGATAACTCCGTGTTTAAACCACTACATTCACTAACAAAGGCTACAATAGGCATGCCCAGTCGATGGAAAGTAACAATTTTCTGGAGACAAATCAACATGGCACGATTGTAATCTAACCAATCTATGCCTAAGATAACATCGAAATCAACGATGTCCAAGAGAACAAGATTAGCTGGCATTACGACATCCTCGATAATGACGGGACATCCTCGATACTTCTAACTAACATAGCAAATTTCACCCATGTGCATCGAGAACTCCAACTCATAACCGAGGGGAGTGGGGTGAAGCTGAGTCTTTTGAGCAAACATATAGGAAATAACCGAATGAGTAGCACCCGAATCAATTAAAATTCTAGCAAGATGGTCAAGAACATTCAACGTACCCATGATCAAGTCGGGGTTACCCTGAGCATCCGGTAAGGTGATGTTGTTGATATGACCTTGCATTTGTTGTCTGCCTTCATGACCCTGTTTCCCTAATTGTCGCGTCCCTGATTACCTCGACCTTGGTTGGTTTAATTAGTCTGTATGGTTGAACCGCCACTTCTAGAAGCTACATCAAGATTTTGGTACTGTCCTCCAGCATACCACTACGCTCTGCCACCCTGATGCGGCGTATAACCCCCTAGTACTGCGGATAACTACCTTGGTAATAGGGAACATCAGATGGGTAGTGATACGCTCCTTTTGGATACTAGGATATACCGCCCTGGTAGTGGAAAACACCACCATAACTTGTCTGCAAGTAGGTACCATAACCTGGAATCTGCTGGAGATGAACTGCTGGTGGTTGAGTAGGAGGTTGAGTTTTTTGATTCCGAGGGCAATTGTTATGGTTCATTTGACTCTGAAAACGTGAACTGCCAGTGGACTTGCCGCCCCTTCGAGGCATATTGGAACTTGAAACACCACTCGACAATCCAAAATTGTTACCGCTTCTCTTGAAATTCTGAGTCTTTCGAGGGCCAAAGGATGAATGCCCTCTATTATTATTCCTATGGTCCTCATCATCATCATCATCATCATCATCATCATCATCAGGACCATTCTCGGAATCTTCAACATGAAGCAGAACCTCAAAGAATTCTTGGTAGGTAGAGCATGGAGTAAAAGTCGCCAAAGAACGCAGTCGTTTACGAGTCCCCTTCTTAAAATAACGAAGCATTTATCTGGGATTCTCAGCGATGGAGGGACAATAATGGGATAAGTGAGTGAACTTTCGATGGTACTCTATGATTGACATTTTACCTTGCTTCAATTCTGTGAATTCGTTTTTCTTCCTATCGTTGTATTTCGGAGGTGTGAATCTAGCCTCAAATAGGCGTTTGAAAACATCCAATTCATGGCATCTTGAGCAAACAACGGGCGTGACTCTTAAGCCCACCATGATTCCTCTCCCAGATGAAAGAATCAAGTCGCTATCTGGACCCATTTTTCCGCTTGAAGATTCCCTTGTTGCTGCATAACACGAAAAATCTTGTCAACATGGTCGATCCAAGCCTTGGATTTCTCAGGTCCCTCATTACCAAAGAAATTATTTATCTAAAGATGGGTTATGGTCTCTAAGGTAGTCTTCTAGGAAGGACGAAGTGTGTATTGAATAGCGTTAGTGATAGCCTCACCGAATTGCCCAAAATCAGGAAAATTAGTCTTAGAAGGGATACGTAGCGCCGTACGAGGTGGCATGATTCTGACATAAGAGATCAAAAATTATTAGGGCTTATAACACATATGAGGAATGTAGGACTGTCAAAGCTATATCTGTTACCAAATTAACACACCTCGACTGGAGTTGAAGCATGCTGGCCGATACCCGAAGGTGACGTAACCAAAAAGGATAGTGATGCATAAAAATAATGATAAATTTAAACCAAAACTAACATTTATTTAATCTAAAGTAGAGAGTGCGCAATAGTGGGAAGAACCTATAAAACACAACTATTCAGAGCATAGATGACAGTACGACATAAGTAGTGCAGTCAAAACTAGTTAAAGTAGTTAATACACAACCGGGAAAAAGTCCCCTACATTTATTTACGGATATGTTAGAACTGCCAGAGATTCCTTGTACACCATTGAGAATTCAGCTATCTAAGTCTTGGAGGGACAAAAAACAGAAGGGTGAACGGGCAAAAACAAAGGTTTATAAAACATATTTATTTTCTGAACATACTAACCCTTCACCGTAAAACATGTATAGTTTCCAGAAAATCACATTACGTATAAGTATGAAATCAAATGAAAATCAACAGTAAATCCAGAAATATGCCAAATCATAATATCTCAATAGCATAACAATAAAATTAGGTGCTCATCAATCTATGCTAACGCACGTGTTCATGCAGAGGGAATCTGACACGAATAAGACTGGGTGTAATCATAATTGTAGACATCGAAATTTCAATGAAATAAATGTTGACCAATGCATTAAAATTACAACCTTTATTCATTTCACCTACATCACACACTCATTTCACCTACAAACTACACTCATTTCACCTATAAACTACATTCATTTCACCTACAAACTCCACTCATTTCACCTACAACATCCACTTACTTCACCAAAAAAAATGGATGGTGGTGATTCATTCTCAAAGCCTATAAATAGGCTTCTCCATCAAGGGATAAGGAGGGAGAAAAGACTAATTGATATCACACCAAAACCTTGAAGTTTTGAAACTCTAAAGCTCTCAAGCAAATCCCGAAGGATCAAGAAAGCCCTCTTCGTGCTTCGTCAAATCCTCCTTCAAGATCAAGCCCTGAAAGCCCTTGAAGAAACTTCCCTCAACCTTCAAGATCAAGTCCCGACGGCCCTTGAAGAAAGTGTTCATCGTTCATCATCCGTTCATCCTAAGATCAAGCCCCAACGGCCATTCGGATCAACAACATCAACAAATCCACACATCCATTCTTCAAGATTAAGCCCAAAAGCTCTAGAAGATCCATTCATCAATTGTTCATCAAGATCTAGCCCCGAAGACCCTTGAAGATCCGTTCATCCTAAGATCAAGCCCCGACGGCCCTTTGGATCAACAAGTTCATTCATAGATCTACACTTATGAAGATAGAATCAGAGGATCAAATTTGAGAGAGATTGTAACCCTAAAATCAATACAAAATATTATTTTGTACACGTGTTCTTATTTCAGAAAAATTCGTGTTTACAATAATATACGCTATAGTACTACAATCACATGAAAACTGGTGTTAGGCGCATATACGATAAGATTGGCACCTATAATGGATCCAAAGTAAGCGTGCGGTGCGATGTAAACATACACTTGAAGCCTGGCCCTGGCCAGGGTGAGTACTACATCGGTGCAAGCATGGATGATGAGCAAGCAATATGTATAAGAACATGCCATGATCATATATAAAAATCTCAACAATAATATGGCATTTTTAAAATTAAATAAAATATGGCATGATAGGCGTATAATCAATCCAAAAGCACATGTGGAAACTATAAACTTTACATATAATATATAAAAAACAAATGCCCCACTTACTGATGCGTGGTCAGATCGTAGCCTCTAAGCCTTGCTTGTCCTCGTACCTCCTCGGGGTAAGTCTCACCCATATGTGAAATAACTTGACTAATTAATTAATTAGGACATACACTAAAAGGCTAGGAAAATCTCCCATAGCTTACTCAAACAGAGGGTTTAAGTATACGAAAACATTCTACTCCATGTCACGGACCTGTACACGTCGTTAGGTTAGTGGTCATAGGGAGTTGTGTACTGGACTCCAAATCTCCCAAAACCTTGTAACATGTGCTGGAAATCATCGGGAAACTCACACATGAGTCTGAGCTCCGAGTTGTTCCAAGTTGGAAACTCAAAACTTGTCCATTCTAAGATCGGTGTGTACGAATTGATGGTGAGTGTTGATGATGGTCTTTGTTGTTGCAGAGAAGAGAGAGTTATGGGTAAGGAAGAGAGAGAAAAAAAGAAGATAAGAGAGAAAGGGAATGAGTCTGATTGGACAGAAAGAAGAGAGAGGGTAGTTGTCTGATTGGGTGAAGGAAGTGAGGAGAGTGATTCAATGGTTGGTGAGGGAGAAAATTACACACTCGGCATAAACAGGGCATAAACGTCAATTTACACACTCGTCAGGTTTCACTTTTGCCAAACAGGGCATAAACGTCAATTTACACTCGGGGAGAAAATTACATGAAAAATTAAAGACAAGTCGTCATATAGCCAGCGTGGCTCGGCAATGCGTCGTGGAGCCATGGCTCAACTGCGAAAAATCCCAGATTTTTTTTTTTCAAATTCTAGGGTTCTTCTAAATTAATTTCGATGCTTTGACCCACAAATTCCACATAGCATAATTGCGTATTGCATGAACAAATATATATATATATATATATATATATATTGACAAAATATATGAACACATATGCAACGTATATAATTGAAAGGAAAATATTAATATAAGGGGATCATGCATCATGGGGAATGTTTTTATGCTTCCAGGTCATTTCAAATATCTTAATTTATTTTAAAAGAACCTGATTGGTAGAAAATAATTGAAAGCCTTTGATGTTGTAGAAGAAAGCCTCCTCCACTATCCTTCAGTTCCTTAGCTTCTGACAAGAATGTACTGATAACGTGTTGTATGCCTAATTTACTGAACTCTATTTAGGACTAAAGAAGGAGAGGGTCGGCGGCAAGAGGGAGAGAAGAGAGAGATGTAATTCTGAGGTATGTTATATCACCCCATTGTGCCTTTATTTATAGTAGTAAGGAAGGTTAAATCCTTACCCCTAATAGGATTACAACTTTAATAGGATATTAACTACTAAAAGGAATATTCAAAGATATCCCTAAATACACTAGGATTTACACAATCACATTTCTAATCTAATAGCACTGCAACACTCCTCCATTTTAGGGGGAAATATTAATATCTAACAAAATTATACTAAAAAAATATCTAACAAAATTATATTAAACAAAAACAACTTAACTGCTCTCCATTTTAGGAGAGAGATATTAAACAGAAAATTAAAATTTGTTTTATTGAGAAAAAAAAAAAAGAACAGGAACGTATCTCCTTCATTTTAAGAGGAGATCTTAATATCTAACAAAATTATATTTTAAAAAAAAACAACGCAGGAGAAAAAGGGTAGAGGTTTGCGTTAGTTTTTAAAAAGCGGTGAAGGAAATTTGAATACTAAAAAAAAACAATTTATGGGTGTAGGAAAAAGATTAATAGTGACCAAACAACTTTTCTAAATACGATAATTGTTCTCTTATTTTCATACGGAAGTATACTATAAATTAAAATTGCATTCAATTTTCAAATAGAAATAAAATTGCATTTTTTTATGAATTTTACAAGCATCACACCCATCTCAAAGTACAAAGGTTGAAATACAAGATTAAGGTAACATTTCTTACTATTTAATTTTGTAAACATGATTACAATTTGTTACCTCAAACTTGACAAATTATTTATCTTTCAGTATTCTAAAAGTAATTGGAGTAAAAGTTTGTTATGGGAAAATTGTCAAAGTTAAAGGTATTTAGGTTAAATTGCTTACAACCTTTATATTTGGGATAGTGCATTATTCCCATCTTAATCAGTTAGACTTCTTATTTTATCATCATTGCTTGTAGATTAACCATGAAAATCTAAAGCATCAAGTGTAGGCAAATGAGTGGCAAGCATGACTTTAATTTCACATGTAAACTCTATGTTTACTTATGTACATATTGTCCGTATTTTTCTTTGCTTCATATATTAGGAGTTCATCCCTAGCTAGCCTATAACTTTGACTGAAAACTTATGAATCTGAAAATTTTGATTTAAGGACATTAAATGTTATCAACATGTATTTAGAAATGAAATTACATGTCATATTGTCAAATTTTTTTAATAGTTTCTATTTTCCCACTTTATCTTCGCTGTTGTTTTAAAGGAAAAATAGTAAAAATTGTATGAGAGATTACTCACATAGTCACATCTGTGCAAATTGGATGCTAAATTCTTCAACGAACGTGGCAATATGCCAATATGGCATTCATAACGATAACACCATTATCATAGTAAACGAAAATGAAATCCACCATTTTTAATTCCTTATTGACTAAGGAACCCAACTCTTGATTTTAAGGAACCTAACTTTTGATTTTCTTTCTGTACAATATATAGGGGTAAAATGATACTGATGGATATAAGAGAATTATAACTACACTGATTAACTTAATTTGTTTTGTTAATCAGTAATTACCAAAGTGATAGAAGTGACCAAACATAGTTGAGTAATGTTATTCATACTATATTTTTATAACACATTTTCATACCACCTTAGATGCAATTTGATGTAGACAGCCACATCATTTGAATTAATCAAACTTTTAAATTTAGTTCATTATTTAATAAACTAATAATTAAGAAAAACTAGTTAATTAAATGATGATTGTGGTATACAAGGAGTCTTTCTCTTTCCTTTCCTTAGGTTTTTTGTACCATATTTTCATACCACCTTAGGTGGCATTTGATGTGGACAGCCACATCATTTGAATTAATCATATTTTTAAATTTAGTTCATTATTTAATAAACTAATAATTAAGAAAAACTAGTTAATTAAATGATGATTGTGGTATACAAGGAGTCTTTCTCCTTCCTTTCCTTGGGTTTTGCAAATTTTTCAAATGATGTGACTATCCACATCAGATGTCACCTAAGGTGGTATAGAAATGTGGTATAAAAATATAGTATGAATAGCATTACTCAACATAGTTCAGTTCGTGAAACCAAACTCTATTAGCCAAACAAAAAAAAATGTGGAATGGTTAGTGTGCAATTTATAAATTTTATTTTTTCTGTACAATGGGCAGGTGCAAAATGACTAAGTTAGATGATTGAAAATAATAAGAAATTGTTGTGATTGATACACACCCAGAATTTATAAAATAATCACTTAAGAAATATAAGAATATCTAAAACAACACATCTTTGGAACACATAGCGCCGGTGATGAAACAATGCCTCTTGCATGCACGTAAGCACATGCGGAGAGGCTAGTAGTCTATAATTGATGCATTATTGCGCCCCACCCAACAAAACATTTTTAAAACAAAACGATAGAAGATATTTTATACATTTCTTATGGGGAGTCTCACTTTTGAGAGAGTCTCCTTAACATTTCGCATTATACAAATAATGCACAACATTCTATGTTATTTTAGTGGTTTAGTGATGGGCCTTTCTATGCAGTTACTACAACTACTCTTTATATATCTCTCCTCTTTGAGTTTAAATAAATAAAAAAGCAAGCAAAAGCCCCTACAACAACAACAAGAATATTAGGGCATATTAGGTATCTTATTAAAAAAAGGGAAGTGTTATTGGCACTTTAAAAATCTCATTCTACACTCTTCACAAGTGTATTTATATTTCCAAATATAGAGAGTTTGGAGTGTGTAGAATGAGATTTTTAGAGTGCCAATAACAACTTCCTATAAAAAAGTAAATTAATGAAAATGGCTTCAAAACTTTACATTTTAACCAAAAATCATCTAATAACTTTATTTAAAGATAAGGACAAAAAGAAGAAGAAAAAAAAACATAAAATCTTAACATGGGACAATACTTGACCAGACTCTTTCTATTTTTTTAGCCAAACATCGAGCTCTCACTTTAAACCTATAACCAAACAATATCTTTATTTCGCCACCTTCTCAACTACCCTAGCAGATCGTCGTCGATCATGGTTGCTCCACCAACCTCACTGGCCCATCCCCATCTCCTTTTCCAACCAGTCTGATTTTTCAAACTCATTATCCTTTTCAATCGGAAGAGGAAGTGTGTGTTGGTCTCGATGAGGGAGTTGGGATTAGGGTGGGACAACGGGTTGGGGTGGGATGACGATTGGACATAGTGGGGGTGGTTGACGGAGGAGAGAGGTTAGAGGAGTAACTGGAGTGGTCGGCATCGACGAATCAACCATGGCAGACAGAAGAATGAAGAAGAAATGTAGTGTTTGGCTATGGATTTAAAGTAAGAGTTGGTGTTTGGTTTGCAAAATAGCAAATATTGAGAAAAAAAATTTACAAGAAATGTGTTAAAATATCAGTGGGCCACATCAAAGGGTCAGCAAATTAGGTATTGACTGGTCAGTACCCAAGTATTATCCATAAACATGTATGCCCAGCACGCGTTAAGTTTCATAAACAGTATAATACTGTTAAGCTTCATAAACAGTGTAGTACCGTTAAGCTTCATAAACAGTGTAGTATAGTTTAAGTTTCATAAACAGTGTAGTACAGTAAAGTTTCATAAACAGTATGTGTGAGAACACGATAGTCCCATGCGTCAATTTTTTTTTTTTAAATATTAAATTATGTCTTTTTCATTAAAATTTAAGTTAGTTTGTCCTTTTTATTAATGTTTAAGGGTTTTTCATTAAAATTTAAGTATTTTTTTATTAAATAAAGTTATAGCATGGTTTTTTTGTTAAAATAAACTTAGCCCAATCCCTTTTCATGAAAGTTCCCAAAGTGATGTTATTCCTACCTCCGTGTATTATCTTCTCACCCACCTTTTAATGAATTTTTTAATTACAAATTTATCTATTTGTAAAAAGACTGATAAGGACATTAATTATCTTCTTTTGTTTAATTTTTAAAAATAAATAAATAAATAAAGGTTGGGCGTGGGAGATGATTTGCTTACCTTAAACCCTAACTCATATTTTCATCTCCTATCATTCAATAAAAATGGACTTAGAAGGTGGCTTTTCATTGAAGAGGTAGAAGATGACGTTTCTATGAAAGAGGTAGAAAATTATGTTTCCATTAAAAAGGTAGAAGAATAATTTTGTGTGTGGGTCATTTAAATTTGTCCATCGTATATTGGAATTGTAGTTGTTGAATTCTTTTGAATTGGGATACCTCTGTGGTTTTCATTTGAATTTGCAGGCCTTGGTTGCTTTGAATTTGTATTTGATTTTGCCTACCATTATGATTAGTATACATTACTAGCACAAACTTGTTCCATAAAAACCTTTTCATGTCACATACTTCTAGTCTTATTCGCACAAATTTGTTTTTCTGCAAGTAGATGAACCTGCTAATAATTTAGCATCTGGAAATATAGTGGACTCTACTAGTGAATTTGCCACAAATAAGGTAAAATTTGACTTGACTACGTAATTGACTTATTTATATATATTTCTGTAGGTTTATTTGTAATGTCAAATTTTGGTACATGGTTATTCAAGAGTAGAGAAGAATTAATACTATGGGCTTGAGAAGTTGGGAAAGTCAATGGTTTTGTTATTGTGACATTACAATCTGATCAAGGCGGAATAGGTAACAAGAACCCTAGACTTACCTTGGGATGTGAAAGGAATGGAGAATATGTAAGCCGAATTCGCAAAAACGACATAAAGGATGAGGATAGAAGGAATTGTGAAACGAAAAAGTGTGGATGCCCATTTCAATTAAAGGGTAAAAAGCTAGCAAGTGATGATGATTGGAAATTGATTGTAGTTAATGGAGTGCATAATCACACAACAACAGACCATTAGGAGGGTCATTCATTTGCTGGTAGATTATCATTGGAGGAGAATTTGCTGTTGATTGATTTGTCTAAAAGTTTGGTGCAACCAAAAGAAATTTTGACTACACTAAAATGAAGAGACAAACAAAATGTATCTACATTGAGGACAATTTATAAGGCACGTCAACGTTTGAGACTTTTGGAGAAAGGTGGGAGGTCCCAAATGCAACAATTGATGAGTAAGTTATCTGAGCATAGTTACACTGAGTGGCGTAGGAGTTGCCCGAAGATTAATACTATTTTGGACTTGTTTTGGACACACCCCGCTTGTTTAGACTTGCTATATGCATTTCCACATATTTTGATTATGGATTGTACATACAAGACCAATAGGTATTGTATGCCATTCTTAAAAATTGTTGGAGTTGCGTCAACTGATATGACATTTTATGTTGATTATGTTTATCTTTTTGGTGAACGAGAAGATAATTACGTATGGGCCTCAAGAATATTGTAAGGACTCATGGTTAGTAATGTTATGCCTGATGTTACTGTGACAGATAGAGAAATGGCTTTGAGGAGGGCCATTGAAATTATATTTGGGACAAGTAAGCATTTATTATGTAGATGGCACATCAATAAGAATGTGCTAGCTAAGTTCAAAAGATTATATAAGTCCAAGGAAGATTGCCATAGATTTTTAGAGAAATGGAATACAAGGGCATCAACTACTGAAGCCGATTTCATAAGGTAGACGAGACAACAATGCCATGAGTTCAGTATGTTTTAAGAGATGCTTCAATATGTGATAGCTACTTGGTTGAATCCATATAAAGAAACGTTTGTTGCTACATGGATCAATAAATTGGGTGGGTCTAGTAGCTCTGTAAAAAAATTATCATTTCTAAAAATATTTCTTAAGAACAGTTTTTATAAGACTCAAAAACTTGTTTTCTTTGTAATTCAAAATTATTATTAAATCTTAACAATTAAAAAAAAGAAATGGAGAGAGAAAGAGAGAGGATCGAAAGAAAGGGAGAGAGAGAAGAGAGACAACAGAGAGAATGACAGAGAAAGTTAAGGCTGAAGAGTATAAAATGAGTAAAAAGAAGGAAAGGATTGGAAGAAAGAAAGAAAATAAAGGAAGTAGGGAGAAAAATCAGAACATATAGGAATATAGGAGAGAGAGAGAGAGAGAGAGAGAGAGAATGAGAGGGAGGAGAGAGAAAGAAAGGATGGAGAGAAAAATCATAACAAAGAGGAAAGATGATGGAGAGGAGAGAAAAAAAACGAAGAGATCATATAGACAGAGAAGATGAGAGATAGCTGAGTTTAAAAACTTTACAAATGTTGTAGCCTATTTTATCTGAAAAGGAGAAGGGGGCCGGCGACAAGGGTAGATAGAGAAGAGATATGTGTTTGTAGAGATGTGCTTTGCCCTTATTCTTGAAGTTTGGGGCATTGGGAGTGAGGTTAAGGCGCTTATGGGCTTTGTTTCCTCCCTTGGGGGGGGGGGCCTTGACTCTGTTGACCATGGTGGGATGGCTTCTGGCCGCCCCTACCATGCCTCTTTTGGCGTTTTGGGCGTTGGTTTATGCTATTGTGTGCTTCAGGCACAGCAGTCGCCCTAGTAGCTTGAGCTTGATGATTCTTCATCAACAGCTGGTTTTGCTTTTCAATGAGAAGTAAATCAGAGATGAAATCTGAGAACTTAGTGAACTTCTGAGCTCTATATTGTTGCTGCAGGACAATATTAGTAGCAGAGAAGGTCGAGTATGTCTTCTCCAGGAGATTATCTTCGGTCAAAGTTTCATTGCAAAACTTAAGAAGTGATCAGATTCGACAAACTTCAGAATTATATTCATTCACAGACTTAAAGTCTTGGAAGCGCAAATGCTACTAGCCATAGTGCTCATGGATCCTCCTCAGCAAGATATTCAGTTTGCAAGGCTTCGTGGATATGTCTTCGGATGAAGATCATTGTGGTGGCTTTCTCAGCTTCGCCAACAGGGTTGTCCGTCTCATCTTCAATGGCGGGACACAAATTCTTCGCAGTAAGATGAAGCTTCACATCTTGAACCCTCTTGAGGTAGTTCCTTCTAAAGATCTGCAAAGCGGTAAAATCGAGTTTGTTCAAATTCGACATGCTTCTCTCACAAAATAAAGGACAAGATGTGATTAGTGCAATGGAGAAAAAAAAAATCAATCCATTCACGTAGGAGTAGAACATTCATGTTCTAATAGACATGTATTAGTTAATACTCGCATGAAAAAAACTTAATGTTTTCAAATAAGGCATGTTTATCGAAACTTCAGGTTTCAAAATAATTATGAACTTCTTCATGTTCATATGTTCCTGCAAACAAATGCAAATATACACAGAGAAATATGCAACAAGAAAATATGCAAATAGAACTTCAGATCTAAAATTATAATTGAATTAATTCTTTGAACTTCGAGCCAAATTTAAAGTGCGGGTGAAAAAATATAAAACTCATTGGGCCTAAAAATAATTAGGCAACTAAACTCGGGGCCCAAAATAAGGCTTAAGCCCACGGGTGGACTGAGTGGTGTGAAATATGCGATCCAGGCCCAAAAATTGGACTTGAGTGGGCACGGGCTGATCAGGCCCGAATATCCATAGTGGACTGCAGGCCCAATATAGTAAATCGGCTGCACAAAAGAAGCCCGGCCCAAAACCTTAAGCCCACGGGTGGGTTGAGTGGTGTGAAATATGCGATCCAGGCCCAAAAATTGGACTTGAGTGGGCACGGGCTGATCAGGCCCGAATATCCATAGTGGACTGCAGGCCCAATATAGTAAATCGGCTGCACAAAAGAAGCCCGACCCAAAACGATAGCCCAGACGGGGGAACACAAATACGTTAGTGGGGCTATGATCCGGTGCAGCACACATTGTCCGGACACCATGGCCCTTTGGGCTGGTGTTGGGTCAAGCCAAGTATTAGGCCCTATCTGCGAGCCCGTTCTAGAAGAAAAAAAAAATCTTCTTTCTCTACTAGCTGAGAAGGCCAACCCAAATATTAGGCTTAGGGTTTCAACCAAGAAAACCCCAGCCGGAGCTAGGTGCAGTCATCGGGGAAGAAGGCCGGCGTCGCCATTGCAGGCGCCTGTGTTTTTGGAAGAAATTTCTCGGTGCAAGGTCATGGGTTCGACGGTGAGCAAGTTCCTAAGGATGGAGGTAGTACCTTGATATTGGGGAAAAAGGAAAGCTAAGAAATTTAAACTCGAATTTCACCCAAATTCGATGAAATTCTTCAAGAATTTCAATGATATTGGATCAAAAATCATGACACCATGTCGGATTTAGGCAGAAATTTACATAGCAAAGTGATGATCTCGCTTCAGGCGATGTGGCTTTTCTGGGTTTGAACGCCATAGGTGTCGGGTTCCAAAGGAGCTTGATGATCCATGCTTGCTCAGGGTCACGGGTTCGACAAACCCAAATGGCGATTTCAATGTTTTTTTCAATTTTTTTTTTCAATTCAATTCATAGCATATTCAATTTAATAAGTTTAATGCATGTACATATATTTGATGCAATTCATGGCAAATATCAAATTCACATAATTCAACAATTATGAATATAATGCATACACAATTTATGTAGAATCTAAAATTCGAAAAACGTAAAGTTGGGTCATGCATTATGGTGAATGTTCATGCTATTAAGGCTGCAAAAATATCGAGATAAAAACTATTGTTTTGAAAGAACCTGATTGCGTGATGATATGGATGAACTGGTTTGATGCAGAAAAATCTTCAACGTCAGATTCCTAAGCACAGCGGTAGGAGCGTGCTGATAACGTGTTGTAGCCTATTTTATCTGACAAGGAGAAGGGGGCTGGCGGCAAGGGTAGAGAGAGAGGAGAGATGTGTTTGTAAAATTGTAGGGGAATTGTGCATTGAGGATTTGTTATCCCCCCTACATAGTGCCTTTATTTATAGTAATAAAAGGAGAGAAGAAATCCTTCATCTCCAAGGAATACAAGTCCATTAGAAAATAATAACTAGAATCAAATCTGATGTAGGATTTACACAATCACACTTAAACTAAGAAAGTTTGCAACAACAAACAGATTATTTGTGTTTTTGGTAAGTAGGCTACTTTTTCAAATTGTTTTTTAGTTCACTTTTCAAAAATAGTTCTACCAAATAAAGACTATTGATTTGAGAGTCAAAAAACTGTTTTTGAATTAAAAAGAAAATTAGATTTAAGTTGAAAAACAAGTCCTTAGCTTTCCTAATCCTTGGCACACCAGCAATTAAAGGAATCCCCACATTGTACAGAATCACATACGCACAAACAGCTCCATAAACAGTAATAACCGAACCATCAAAATTAAGCTTTCTCAAATTAATGGCCGGAGGCCTTCATTTGATGACATCCGGTTTGGAAGAAAAAGGAAGATCGAAAATCGACAAGTAGCACCCAAATAATTGCTTCCAATGGACATGGCTTGCAAAGATGGATGCCCACACTATTAGGCCAAATTTGCCGGATGAGGACCCAATTATTTATTGCAGGATAGATCTCCCTAAAAATAAAATAAAATAAAAAAATAAAAAATAAAAAACATGCCCAAGTTGAGGGATGTTAACAGCCTAAATTTAGCATGTAAATTAGACATTCGCTAAAGCCAGTCACACTATGGACAAGGCCGCTAATTAAGAATAAGCAACGATAGCTCACTCCACCAGTGCAAAATAGGCAGGCAATTGGTGGGCTCTAGGAAGCCCGTTGGACTGCCCTGCAACAATTGTCCGGCCTGGCGATAGGTGACATCGGACCTGACATTAAGCAGAAGAAGGCTGACCCCACCCACGTGCATCGAAGTCATTCATAGAGTACGAATGCTGGAAAGTTGTAAAGCATACTCTAAAATACAAATTTGTGTCATACGTTGAACGCCCTATCATGACGCATTGGATGTCCAAGGTTGTAGACTACGAAGAATGATATTATTTTAATATCTTACAAGGTTGTAATGCTATATTTTTATCTTGGAGTTTGAAATATAGTATTGAAATTAGACAATCATTTTATTTTTGTGGAACATACTTAAAAAGCATAAAAATATATATATATATATATATATATATATATTTTAATCGTCATTGTCTTTGCCTTTGCCCTTCCCAAATGGATGGCCTTGCACAAAGAAAATTAATGTTCAGAGTGAATAGTAAGGGCAATTCCACTGGTCTACCCTTGCCATTTCCCTTGCCGTCTTAAAACGACTGGATTTACACTAAGAGAAAATAGATTGTATACTCGGAAACTATCAGGGAAACTCAAAATTAGATGAGAGGGAGTTTCGTTATGAAGATTACACAAAAGACATAAAGGACTATTGCCAATGCATAAAAATTTGGTGTAATTGTTATGAAAGTGGTGATCCAAATGAAGAAATATGCACCGTCTACCGCTTCTTGTCAACCAATAAAAGTTGAAGTTCTTGTCAGCCAACAAATATTCAAGATATGTAGTCTACTTTCACATCTCTTGGCCTTAACAGAGAAGATATAGTTTTCCTATATAAAGGCCTATCAGCTCACATATATGTGGAGAGAATAGAGAAGAAAACATACAATATCTTGTTTCCATGGCTTTGTAATTCCAGATTGATAATGAGAGAGACTACTACTATTGCCTTGAAAACGTAGACGCACTTGCCGAACTTCGTAACTATTGTGTCTTATTTATTTTATATTCCATTGTACACATATCCTTAATTTCACAACAATAATCTACTTTTAACATTTAGCAATTTCAAAATAAAAATTCAACCAAAATTTGATTTTAGGAGGCAAACACAATACTTGTGCTCGCTTGCGGAGCCAATTTCTTGGAAAGAGACCTAATTGAGAACTTACTACGTATGAGGGATGGGTGAAATTGTCCTTCAATAGGACTAAGAGGAAGAGGAATAGCTTCAATAATATCCACCAAAACCCAATTAAGGATGAAGCTTAACCTCATCCCGCATTTTATTAGTAATAACATCATTAAGGGTATCTCTTTCAAAGCACAATAAGAAGGATGCTACAGGTCAATCAAGAACCCAACCCAAGTGAAGGCCCATAAATTAATATCATTTTCCATTCTAAAAAAATACACCGAGACCTCCTTTTATACAAATGAGTGATTTGGATAAAACTATTCACTATATTACGAATATTAAAAAAGAAGAAATGAATGACAAATTCATATTTTTTCCAAGTTGAAGGTTAGTCATGAAGGATAGTTGTCCCTTAATCCTACCATTTTTGTGGAAATTAGTAGAAATATCTTTTCTTCATGAATAACCTTCAACTTGAACAAAGTAAATAATTTGTTCTATTTCTTTCTTTGAAATATCATCAAGATAATGAATAGTTTTACCTAAGTTAATCCTCCATATTAAACGAGACTTAAATATCTTTAAAAAGCTGTCTATGCAATCATAAATATCTTTCAAAACAATGGAAATTTGAGATTTCTTTTTAGCTAAGACAAAACTGCAATACTCAAATAAAATACTTAGTACGAATTGATTTGCCCCGCCAATTAGAATCATCAGTAAGAATCTTTCACCCAACTTCGACCAAGTTTTATAAGGAGTATTTATTTAAACTATTCATGCTTTGTAGATTGATATTACTTATGAACTTCCACACTTTAAATCCTAGATAATGTTAGGGAAAACAAATTTTTTAAATCAAATTTGTAAACTCGATGATGTGATTGTTGATGATTGAATTATTACTTAAGCATTGATTAACGTGTTTATTTACTATTGACGACACATCATTTGGTTTGCAAATTTAGTTTAAAATTTTGATTTCCCTTACATTACCTTTAAACCCTCTATCTTCTTGGTCGACTTCATTGAATTGTGATAGTTAACTTGTATCGCTAGTTACACACTTTTGGGTAGTTGTATGCTAGTTAATCACTTTTCACTAATTTATTGCCCGGCCGGTGAGTTTTATATCGTTCTATTAATTTGACATTGTTGACAATCTACATCGATATCAAGAAAGAAAAAATGCTCAAAAATAAACTTCGAGAAAAAAGAATCTAAAAATACAAAATCTTAAAAGGAAGAACAATTTATCTTAAATGCATTTATTATAATATGACGTCTCAATCTTGTTATGCAATATCACACGAAGATAAACTTGCATATGTAACATTGGTTATCAAAACGAAATACTCTGATAATTGCAAACACCTTTCATGTAAAATATTATTCTCGAAAAAAAGTCATGTGCGAGGACAAAATCAAACGCTCTCATTCCCCCTCTATTAAGTATATTATCAACAATGAATTTGCTATCGTTGCTCTTCAAAATAAAAAATGTATATCAACAATTAATGGTGAACACTCCATGATTACCTACCCAAAGAACAGGTGTGCAACATTGAACCCGCACAAACAAAACAAATCTCTCCATTCGATTTTTTATTAGGGTTTAGAACAACAGATAAGATTATAAAATTATGGGCATAGGTATCATCTATAAATGGGTCACCATCGCAACACAATAAATAAATAGATCAGTCTGTTTCCGAGCAACTGAGTATCTCGCGTACTTGGAAAAACGACAGTCCCAAACAAACAAACAAACAAAAGGTGGTGCAACAATTTGCATTGACCCCATGAGGGTTTCTCCTGTGAATCACTCACCCACAAGCAAATCACAAAAGAAAAATGCTAAAGTAGGTACGGCTACTCGTGTTTGCAGAGTGAAAACAAATTTAATTGTGACATCTGTTGGGTTGGTATACTAGTTGTCCATGCAAAGCCAGCACAGTCACAGCAGGACGGTCGCGTTTCCATCTCATGGATGTGGATCGAGACGTGTTTATGTTGAAAATGCTATTCCTTTCCTACTGGCTCTTGCAAATATGTTCGTTTTAAATAAAGAATTTAATGTGTACGCGTAATGCTCTAATACTAGTACTACAATACTTATTTAATACGGATTATTATGTGTATATTATTACAAATTTGGTACTTCCATTTACACACGTAGTACTTACTACCTGTTAATTAGCCAATATATAGAAGGAAAAAAACTTTATCTTTCTTCCTTATACAAAAGGATATTGAGAAGAAAAAAATTCATGTTTTGAATTTCATTAGCGTGTTCAATACTAATCTAATCTCTCAATCTCTTAGCGTAAATGTATTGTTATATAAAAAAAAGGCTAAATAGACAAAATGGTCCCTGAGATTTGCGTAACACATTACTTTGGTCCCTAAGATTGAAAATCAATAGAAATGGTCCCTGAGATTGTCCACTATCTATCATTTTGGTCCTTCCCGTTAAGTGTCCCAGAACTCTTGGCCGGAAGTTTGGGCAATTTTCAAAGCTTCGTAACTCAATCATTTCTAAATCAAATTCGACCCATAATATATCAAAATTGAGATAGGAAAGTGTAGAACAAAATTATACCTATTTGGAAGCCCAATGGTTGGCGGAGATGGCCAGAAAATAGCCTCAAAGTGGACTGGTCTGTGGAAAAATTGGAAAACTAGCCGGAAAATGGGTAAACTTTAAACGTTCATAACTTCTCTTCCTCTCATCGATAAGTATGATTTTCGTTTTTGAACCACTCGATTTCGTTGAGTATTGAAGAAGTTGTGAACGTTTAAAGTTTACCCATTTTCCGGCGAGTTTTCCAATTTTCTCACGGACCAGTCAACTTTGAGGCTATTTTCCGGCCATTTCCGCCAACCATTGGGCTTCCAAATAGGTAAAATCTTGTTGTACACTTTCCTATTTTCATTTTGATATATTAAAGGTTGAATTTGGTTAAGAAATGATTGAGTTACAAAGTTTTGAAAATTGCCCTAACTTCCGGCCAAGAGCTCCGGACACTTAACGGAGTTTTTAACGGAATGACCAAAATAATAGATGGTGGACAATCTCAGTGACCATTTCTATTGATTTTCAATCTCAATGACCAAAATGATGTGTTATGCAAATCCCAGAGACCATTTTAGCTATTTAGCCTAAAAAAAATTAAACATTATATTTGGAGCACCTCCATTGACCACTTTGCTCATCTATCTCTTTAATTAATAGATGTGAACTTCACCGATCGACATCATTAGAGATGGGGCCAATAAAGGTGATTTGAATGGCAACACTTAATAATTACGCACTAAATTATTTTAATGCCGATGAAAATAGCATGCTAACAATTTTCAATTTGGGTCATTTTTTTAAAGAAAGAAATTCGAAGAATAATAAAGTATTGCTAAAGGCTAAATAGGAAGGATATATAAAAAGAATGTAAAATGAAAAAGTAGCTAGCATTCTCTTTAAGCATATTAATTACTCTCAGCTAGCAATTTCTTACTTAAATTATTGTAAGATAGTAAAAATATTTATTTACAATGATATTTATAACCGTAGATGTCAATTAGCCCAGTTAACTACTCTAGATATCTTTGTTAAAGTGGTTTATAATATTTGTATTGTGTAAAATGACAAAATGTATTTGTAATTATTTATAAACCTTGGTTTCACCAAGACGCGCTAGATCTCTGTTTCAAGGTAGCTTCGTCATCACTTTCTACGTATCTTATTTCACTATATATGAACAACTATCTACTTCTTTCCAAAGATCAAGAACATCAGTCAATCTTTCTCAGAAAAGTGTGTGCTTCATCCTCATAGGCACACACACAAAAAAAAAAAAAAAATGCCATCTCCAGCAGTTCGTGATCAGGACAATCACAACGATACAGAAAATAGTTCGATGGGTTATTGTGGCAAGGTGATGAACAAGGTGGTGGAATTTCCAAGGAAATTAAAGAAGCTTGGACAAGATGATCCCAGAAGGATTGTTCATTCTCTTAAAGTTGGATTAGCAGTTCTTTTGGTGTCATTGCTCTATTACTTCCAGCCCTTCTATAATGGTCTTGGTGACACTGCCATGTGGGCTATTCTAACTGTGGTGGTTGTCTTCGAATTTTCAGTAGGTACGTTTTATGTTTCTGTTAAATTTCTTATGTACTTACCGAAATCACATTGTGAAAAATTCCGTTCCGGTAGTAATTTTCACACTCCTAGTTTCTCATTGTACACCCCTTCACTTGTTCGTGTTGGGTGATTCTCATTTGATTTGTTCAATCCTAAGAAGAGTGCACAAATCACTTCTCATTTTGTTTTAAGATGTCTGGGAATTTCTTTTGTTGTTTGTGAGTTTAATTCATAATTCCAATTAAGAAAATGCTAATCTTTAGTGCAACTTTTTTCTTATTCAAGCGATATTCTGATAAATCTAATCGTTAGGTAACTTTCTAATCGCATCATCTTTAATCTATAATGCAGGAGCAACACTGGGAAGAGGTTTAAACAGGATCTTGGCGACATTCCTAGCAGGTGCTCTAGGATTTGGTGTTCATCACCTGGCAAATCTTTCTGGAGATATAGCTCATCCAATACTCATCGGCATCTTCGTCTTTCTACTAGGTAAAATTAATACACTTGATCTCATAAACATACTTAATTGTTCATTTTCCATGTACTGAAAGAAGAATGGAAATAGGGGATTCTTCAATCAGTTATAATGTCATTAAATTATAAGTACAATAATGAGCAAGGAATTTACGGAATGTTACATTGTATATATGCAGCTGCATCAGTGACATTTATACGCTTCTTTCCGCGGATGAAGGCGAGATATGACTATGGACTCCTCATTTTTATCTTGACATTCTGTTTGATATCGGTATCGGGGTACCGAGATGAGGAGATACTGGAAATGGCTCACAAGAGGGCGTCCACAATCCTCATAGGTGCCTTTATAGCTGTGTTTGTGTGCGTTTTCATTTGCCCAGTATGGGCTGGCGATGATCTGCACAACTCAGTAGCCAAGAATATTGAAAAGCTCGGAAGCTTCTTGGAAGGTTTGTTATTTTAAAATACAGTATTTCATTGCTGGAATTTAGGTGTCATATCAATGTGACAGGGAAAACTCACAAGGTCGGAAAAAAAAAATGAAAAAATTGTAGGTTTTGGGGATGAATGCTTCAAAGTAGCTGGCAGTGGAGAGTCTAATATGGCACATTTGCAAGGATATAGTAGTGTTCTCAATTCAAAACAGAGTGAAGAAACTCAGGTCAGTCTCTTTGATAAATGATCTTTGTTACATATTTGACATGTTATCTTATGAGATTGTGAATCTGGATTGCACATTCAGAAGTGGCTCTATGCAATCAATGGTTCTAATTCAATTAGGTAACTATATTTTGTAGGCCACACATGATGTGGCAATTGATAGTTGGATTCATTCTTTAAGTTATTAAAGAAAGCATCCAACCATCAATTGTCACATCATGCGGTCTGTAAATAATGTCCAAGAACATGGTCTACCTAGCATTTTCGGTTTAATAATGCTGACTATACCTTCTTGTTTTGCAGGCCAATTTTGCAAGGTGGGAGCCTAGACATGGAAAGTTTAGGTACCGTCATCCTTGGAGATACTATCTCAAGATCGGAAACCTCACCCGGCAATGCGCCTACCGCATTGATACCCTCAGTGGTTACCTCAACTCTGAAGTCCAGGTATATATTGTACCACATCAAATTTTCTTATTAATGTGCATGATAAATATATATAAATGCAAAGTAATCAACTTGTTTGATAAAATTAATTGTTTAAATTCTTTTACAGACACCATTAAACATTCAAAACAACCAAGTTCAAGAGCTGTGCATGAAGATGAGTTCAGAATCAGGCAAAGCACTGAAAGAGCTAGCATGGGCCCTAAAAACAATGACTGAGCCATGCTCTGCTGCCAGCTCCCACATCACAAAATCAAGAGCTGCAGCCAATAACCTCGAATCCATGCTTAGGACTAATGCAGCGGCGGTGGCGGGAGTTGGTGGAGATCAAGTTCGTCTCCTAGACATCGTGCCAGCTGTGACTGTTGCTTCGCTGCTAAGCGACGTTGTTGCTTACGCTGAACAAATTGAGAAGTCTATTCAGAAACTGGCCTCCTTTCAACATGTGCAGTTCAAGAGTGCAGAACGAAAAAAACCAACAGCATTGACGTCAAGTAAAACTTCTTCCAGCAATGTGGGACCGCATCATGTCATCACCATGGATCGACTAGCATCTCTACAAGTTCAAGAATCAAGCAAGGAAATCGGAAGCAAGTTTCAAAGAATTAGGAGTGCCGTTTGATACTTGGATCAGCCCCACTTTAATTTCTTTCTCCTTATAGAAGAGAGAGAGAGAGAGAGAGAGAGAGAGAGAGAGAGAGAGAGAGAGCCATGTTGGTGTTTGTGTCAAAGCTCTTGCAGCTTCTGGTCATTGGCTCATTCTGCCCTTCATCTGCCTGTAAGTCTGATTATGAACTCTTCGCCGCCTTCTCGGACCCCTAGCTGATCATTACCTGGGCATGCCGGCCATGTCTAGATGCGCGTAAATCTCACTCGAACTAGTGGTGATCTGCGCCACAGTAACTTCTCCAACATCTGAAAAACGATGGAGCCTCTAGGGCAGTGTAGTAACTTCCCTATGTTTCTGTATGTTTGGATATTAACGATGGAAGTTTTTTATGCTTTTTTTATTTATATATACAACGATATTATACGTTTAAATGGTGTTTGGGCTAAGTGATGCAGTGTATATTTATATAAAAACGATATTTTATAACCATGAACTCGTCATCCATTCCGTGTAAGAGTCGTAGCTATGCTTTTATATTACCTTCCATGAAAATTATGTAAGTTTTCTCACGATTTTTCTACTGGGGAGGAAATTCAAACTGAACGGGATTAGTGACAGACATCAGCCAGCTAGTTGATCTTCAGACTCGTAAATGATAACAAAATTGGTTTATTCTTCCATATATGTGTTCAGTGTGAAAATGTTGGACCGGATATGAAAAACTGCATTAAATTATCACACAAAAAATGCACATATTTTTTAGAGAAAGTACGATATGAAAAAAAAAAAAATGCATATATAGATATGGTTGTCAGTTTAAAACCCAATTCTGTAGTCACAAGTTTAATGCACAACATTCTTACAAATACCAAGAGTGCGACCCTCAATACTCAGCTTGAACACATGATTTAGCAACACTCTATTTTTATTTTGTCACGCAACAAGATTTTCTTCATCAAATATAAAATAACGCGATATAGAAAGTTTGTCAATT